>NC_139581.1:7657648-7712648 GCF_946808225.1 Silurus aristotelis
CAGTGTTCCAATTCATCCCAAAGGTGTACATTAGGGTTGAGGTCAGAGCTCTATAGCAGGCCATTTAAGATCTTCCACTTAATCTCATGTAAAGTGTCTCTTCATGGATCTGGTTTTGTGCACAGGGGTATTGTCATGCTGAATTAGGTTTGGGTCTCCTAGTTCAAGTGAAGGGAAAAGCTACAGCATCCTACAGGATCCTAAGACATCCTGTATAATTGTGTGCCTCCACTTTTGTAGTAAAAATTATGTAGAACCACACATGGCTGGAAAATTCGTGTCCCAATACTTTTATCCATATATTATTATTAATTAAAGTATGAGGTCCCACATTTTTTAAATCCAGTTAAATTTACAGTTACTTTTATGTCAAGAATAGACGGAAATACAGAATTACCTGTTATCACTTATATTCTAGTTGCTATAAATATTTCTTCCCTCACCAACATCTCTTTTTTCTATCACTTTTTAATAAGAATAAGTTAATAATAAGCATTTTATTTTATGAACACATTTTTGTTGCATCCGTCAAAGATCACATATTCATAGAAGTATATTCATATGAACCGTAACTATAGGAACGGTAATACATTATAACATGGATGTTACCCTGTGAATGGCCTAACAGATGAAGAATATAGGAGCCGCTGTTATAGAAAAAGAATCAACACCTTATTAGTGACATTTGTGGCATCATTTTCCACTTTTATTTTGTTAACAATTTTTATGCTTGAAAACTCTCATACAGTCACAAACCTTTTTTAAAAATAGAGATTGTTTTTTGGTAGATCAGCCCTAACAACTGGATTAGTGTTGTGAGGGAAATTTAATTAATGCGATGTTTAATCTGATTAAATTGGTTTATTCACATTATAAAACGTTGAGATCATTCGTGACTGTGGCCTATTGGCTACATTTGTATCTTTTATGTAAATGAAAACAAATATTTTTATCATCATGATATGACGTTTATTATTTTTAATTTTATATTCTTATTCATTTCACTGTCACTGAAAACAAGTAATCTGTCAATTTTATTTGGGCAAAACTCTACTTTGAAAGTCTGTGCTTATAATAGACTCATTTGCTTTGATTTATTCGTGAAAACTAAAGTAAATCTGTATATTGTAATAATATCTTGAAACTACAAGTACTACAACTACAACTTCCCCTGTTCAAGACCATCAAAGATTGAAAATATATTATTTTTGAAAAATATATAGTTTATGAATAAAATTAAGAGCCTTATCTGATAGGACACCCTTATCTGATATCTGATAGTCGCTATGTAGTGACCAAATGGGCTCAGACTTAAAGTTAGAGTGAGTGTGGCTCAAGGTTTTCCAACAAGTCCTACTTAGCCTCTGAAAGAATTTCTGATTAAAGAGCATTGAGGTTCTGTCCAAGTCACCAGTGCTGCTTGAACCCCCATCTCTACAGTCGCTTTTGCCCTGAAGGCCGATACATCAGCCTGGGAAAGTTAGCAATGCTTCTTGGTTTTTCTGTCTTTGCTGCAGTTATTTATTTAGCTCAGAGTGAACAGCAGGGCCTCATAGTAGCTGAGCTTCTCTCCTAAAGGATTGAAGGTGGAGCAGCATTGCCATCCCAGACCCCCCACACATCCTGCTCCGGCCAGCTGTTCTTCATAAATTTTTCTCACCAGCGCAGCTGCAAATGTGAATAATCCATGATGTCTTCTGTTGAAAGGGTGTGCCTGGGCTCTGTCTCATCACCCTCAGGCGGAATTTCACCAGACTTCACTCAGTGTTTAACAAGCCGGCTCTTCTGTAGACGCAACACTCGGAGATCGTGTCCAGATGAGTGCATCACCATGACAGGGTCAACGTACAAGGAACAGGCCCTCCAGCAATCAGGCGCATGGAATCAAACGCAGGACCACACATCAAAGCACTTACTAAACAAGAGAAAAGGAACCAAAAACAAAGTCATAAAAACTAAATGAAGAAAACGCGATGAAGAAATGTTGTCTTATTTTGCTGTCACGGCCTAAAAATCTGTCCATGAATTGAAGGAGAACTGACAACGAAACTGGAGGAAAGATGTGTGATGAATTTAAGCAGAACTGAAACAAAGGTGTGAGAGTGTGAGAAAGATTGAAGGAGAAAGAAAAGGCCCTAAGAATGCCCAAGCCAGGGCTGGATGCAAGATGTAAAGTGACAGCGGACAAGTCATTCATTATTTATAGCCTTCAAGCTAGAGGAATTTTTCTTTTCAGGGCAGGTGAGTGCTGAGGAATCGTGGCACAAAACAAGCAGCCAGTCACAGCCCATTCTCTTGACTGTCAGCTAGCCCTGCTGCTAATGCTAACGTTAGCAAGAGCTGTGCAAGTGGGCGGCTGCCGCTGTCTGCCTGTCTCTCCTCAATTATATTGCCGGGGGGCAAAACCCCTGAAACCATGCCAAAAAATAACAAGGCTCTAGCTGTTCATAAAACCGTCTGGTGATAGCAGGAAAAACGAGGAGGCTATCATTGGCAGCATGCTAGATGCATCAGGCCTTAGGGATGCAAACAATAGAGAATGCTTTTTTTTTTCGGCTCACTCTCCTGAAGGTTGGTGTAAGTTTTGTCAGAAAGGCTTCTGAGAATCAACTTCTGAAATCCTGGAAGAATTGTTTTTATCAATAGAGTAGGATGATCTTAGTTATTTGCAGGCTGACCATCTAACCAGGCATGGTAGTAACATCGGAACGGGTAAAAGTGCAGGTTTTGTCGTTTTTATTGTGAGTTCCAACAAGCTTTGACAGAGATACATTTTTGGTTTGACCTTATGTGAGGAAAACAGTAAGGAATTGCACCACTTGAGCAGTATTGCTTACATTCAAACCTGAGCTACAAGTTACTCTACAGTCCCTACATTATAATAAAAAATTTTTTTAAAGACACTTAACAAAGAAAAGCAAGTCTAACCAACTGATGCCTTTATTCAGCTATTCTTCATGCTCAATAACACGCTTTATCTGGCTCAGGGCCATCATGGATCCAATGTTATTACAGGAATTTTCTAAACAAGGCAAAAATGCATCTTGAATGGGATTCCACAGACTAATTCATAGTTAGTTTCAGAACCAAAAGCATTAAAACAGCTCTACAGTACTATGCCAGCCAAGCAGGAAACTCAATGGTTAGGCTAGGTTATATGTTAGGCACACTAATACGAATAGTTCAATAAATAAGAAATCTCTGTCTTTAAAATGCGTACATTCCTATACTCTGTATGTGTAAAAAAAAGAATACATTAAGAATGCGTCACATGACTGTCTGACAAGACTAAAATGTCCTTGCTTATGAATATCTTGGTCTAATGACTGACTTTCCTGCAATTATATACCATATTAGAAAAAATGATTAATTAATTCATTTATTTGAATAATAATAATAAAAAAAAATTAAGGGACATCCCATGAGGTGGAGCGTCTGAATTTTTGGTTCAGCGTTGTCTGGATAATTAAGTAGCCATGCAATGGCCAGGGAATTCCCAGCTGTGTTTCCCTGCTGTTTTGGCCTGCAGCAGCTTTAATTACTTGAGCAAACAATCTGCTGTTATCCCGAGTAACGCCTGATGTAAGCTACTCTCAACAGGACAGGTTGCTGAATGAACAGGTGTTATAGCAGCTCTTCAAAGTAAACGGAACGGCAATTATTTTTCAGTATCATTGAAGAAATCCGAGACAATGGCGATAACCGAGCACTTCAATGCAAAGTTCATACTTAAATAAGCAACTAAAATGGAACCATACCCAACAAATTGATGTTTAGTACATTGTCTGCTTTTTTTAATTCAAATCTAAGTACATCAGAACAGTTACTAGAGTCAGAGACGGTATCAGTAGACGTGGCAAATGATACATAATTCATGAATAGCAATTTGAACGTTTGCATTTAAAGCTTGTCAGATGAAAAGGAAGAAGGAAATTTCACTTCAAGTCACTTCATTTTGTTATAGAATGCACTATAGCAGGAATAGATCAATATGGGACCAAAGAGAAGCAAGGAAGCCATCTAGATCATGGGCTGTCATTAAGTATGGGTTCCGCCAAACCAATTTCTATTAGTAGACATAAAAATTTACCAAAATACGGAATATTTATATGGTATATCATATTTTTATGGCATTTTTACATAATAACATGATATAAGTATATTAAATTGTGTCTAAAATATGCGTTTTTTTTACTAACTTTCTTTCAGCTTCTCCCATTAGGGGTCACCACAGCGGATTATCCACATGTTTGATTTGGCACATGTTTCTACGCTGAATGCCCTTCCTAACGCAACCCTCCCCATTTATCCGGGCTTGGGGCCGGCACTAAGGCTTGTGCAACCCTAATGGCTGGGGTTGGTTCCCTGACTGGAGATCGAACCAGGGCCGCAGCGGTGAGAGCGCCGCATCCTAACCACTAGACCACCAGGGAACCTTGATACAATTGTTGGACTAACTGTAAAATACAGAATATTAGAATAGCTGCGATTTTTCTGTGGCCCATTACTGAATTACAGCACTCTTGCTCATTGTGTTATTAAGCAGGTATCGTCTAGCATTTGTCACTGTTTCCTCACAACTTTCATTTGTTTACCTGGAGAATTAAATGCTGAAAAATATACTCACTCACTAACAAAAATAACTGTCTCCTTGTAATTCCCTAGTCACATTAACAAGAGGGCTTGCAGGCTAGTAGGAATCCCCAAATTGCATTACACTGAGGAAAAAAAAAATCAACAATATTTTGTCATAACAGAGCAGCATGCTCCAGGGTTCCCAGTCAATCCTGAACTTGAGTTACTCTCTGTGGGAAATTTCTCTGCATGTTCTCAGTGTAAGTTTATTCTAGGCCCCCAATTTCAATTCACTTATCAAAAACACGGTAGTTGTTGCAGCATGACACTAAAGTAACCCTGGGTGGGAGTGTGTGTATACAGGTTATGCACGGTGGCCTGTGTTGGATCTTCGCATAATCCCTTTTTGATCCTGTTGTTCCCTGGAATGAGTGAATCCATTGTTACTGAATTTTAAATGTGCATTTTTGAAAATCCCATTTCACATTTAGTCCCCATTTGCTAAATGTGTGTTTTTGAACATCTCATTTCACATTTAGTCCCCATTTGCTTTAAATTAACCTCCACTCTTCTGGGAGGATGTTTCACTAGATTATAGCGTGTGATTGTGGAGGGTTGAGGTCAGAGCTCTACAGCAGGCCACTTGAGATCTTCCACTCCAACTCATGTAAATCATATCTTTATGAAGCTGGCGTTTTGCACAAAGACAGTGTCATGCTCAAGTCAGTAGGAGTAAGACAGAGTACATGTATGTGTATGAGAGAGAGGGCAGTGAAGTGGTGTGGTTGCAGGGAGAAGAGGTGGAGAATGTACTGTACCTGGAGTTTAGGTACAACAGTGGTGAGTGTGTTAGAGAAGTGAAGAAAAGAGTGCAGGCAGGGTGGAGTGGGTGGAGAAGAGTGGCAGGAGTGATTTGTGATAGAAGAGTATCTGCAAGAGTGAAAGGGAAAGTTTATAGGACTGCGGTGAGACCTGCGATGTTGTATGGCTTAGAGACAGTGGCATTGAGTAAAAGACAGGAGGTGGAGCTGGAGGTAGCAGAGCTGAAGATGTTGAGGTTTCGTTGGGAGTGACGAGGATGGACAGGATTAGAAATAAGTTTATTAGAGGGACAGCGTATGTAGGACATTTCAGGGACAAAGTGAGAGAGGCCCGATTGAGATTGTTTGGACATGTGCAGAGGAGGGACATGGGGTATATCAGTAGGAGAATGCTGAGGATGGAGCCTCCAAAAATCAGGAAAAGAGGAAGACCAAGGAGGAGGTTTATGGATGTGGTGAGGGAAGACATGCAGGTAATTGGTTTGAAAGAGGCAGATGTAGAGGACAGGGGAGGTATGAAGACGGATGATCCGCTGTGGTGACCCCTAATGGGAGCAGCCGAAAGAAGAAGAAGATTTGAACTTGAAAACCCAAGCATGTTCCAGCATGGCAATGGTGCTGTGCACAAAGCGAGCTCCATAAAGATATGGTTTACATGGTTTGGAGAGAAAGATCTTGAGTGGCCTGCTATAGAGCTCTGATCTCAATCCTACTAAACACCTTTGGATACATTGGAACACTGATTTCACCCCAGGCCTCCTCACCCTACATCAGTACCTGACTTTACTAAAACCCTTGTGGCTGATGAACACAAATGGTAACACGCACACTACAAATTATAGTGGAACATCTTCCCAGAAGAGTGAAGGTGATTATAAGCGCAAATTGGGACTTAATGTGGAATGTGATGTTCAAAAAGCCCATACCATAATTATGATCAGGTGTCCGCAAACTTTTGGCAATATAGCGTACTTTTGCCATAAAGAGTAAGATGTTTTTCTTAATACAACATGATGAAGTAAAATACACTAAACCTGATGCAAATGGAGTGAATTTGTGGGAAGTCGGAGCTCAGTGGATAAAGTGTTAGACTTCTGCACCACCAACTACTGGACCCTTAGGCAAGGCCCCTAACCCTCAACTGTTTAAGTTGTACAAATGAGATTATGTTAAGTCAGTTTGGATAAGCGTTTCTGCCAAATGCCATAAACGTAAAATTCATCATCCCAATATTTCTAAATGTTCCTCTCATCTTATTAACTCTGACTTCACCTATATTTAGAAATAAAAATATTTTTTTTAAATCTTCCAGGTGTTGTTAATAAAATGCTGAATTAAAATAAAATGAATGTAATTTTTGGTTTCTGAACACCACATAAGCATATGATATTTGAACTGCATCACAGTGTAATATCTAAGTGCTTGCATTATTAAAAAAAATGACTGTTTCCCCTAAAATAAAGAGCGCAGTGCTATATGTGTTACGAGATTAATGAAGTGTTCTAGGAGCCCATGGGAACGATGCCTCATCTTCCAAATCAGTTTAAACCTGTCACCTTGTGACAGTGACAATATGTCGCCTTTCGAATATAACTTTATCTGAGTAATCGATATAATTCGGTCGAGATCCTAGCTAGGTTCTGAGGTCTGCTGAGGCTTGTGAATGTGTCTGAGAGGCTAGTCTAAATCTGGCAGCCCATCTAGGAAAGCTCTCTCTGGGATTAGAGCAGGACACACTGCACCGGACAGAGAAACCTGCTGTGTTTTCAGAATGACGCCAAACCGGGACCAACAGCTGGACTGAGTCCGCATGCAATTCATATGATCCTACAAGGTGAGAGCGCTGTAGTGCCTACTTTCCAACAGGACAGAGCTAGGCTCTTCAAATACAACCCGAATAAAACAACATGCAAATACGAACTGCGATTAATAATTCATTCTGACATTTTCAAAAGCGTGACAAACTTTCACTGTCAAATTTTCCACAGTGATCTCTCCGACCTATTTGGATGCCGAGATATCACTCATTCTGTATTTTCCAACGATCTGTAGAATGTCAGTAGCAGCGAGCAGGTCCAGGATCCCCAAATCTGTTCCTTGGGGAGTCCAGCAACTCCACACTTTTATTATTTACTCCCAACTTCAAGCGGCTGAGGCCTACAAATATGAATTTATAATTCCCTTGGGTCTCACAGGAGTTCGAGGAGAAGCCTGGAGAAAAGAAATCGAAGCAGTTGGTCTGAGAAGAAACACAAAAGCAAACGAATCCAGAGCTTAATTTCTTTAAAAGGTAGCATGCAGACAAGCCATTTTAAACCACTTCTCCCTAAATTGCCCCTTAGATGTCGATAAAATAAAATATTTACAATAAAAGTACACCGGTGACTGTTGCAGCTTCAGTGGAAATAAAATACAGCCTTTCAGTTTTGCTGGATGGCTCCAACGTGCAGAAGCATTATCAAAAAATTATGGCACACTGGTGTATTTTTACCGTCGCAATGACATACTCCTTCAATAAAAAGACATTACAGTATTGTTGTCCTCTGTATCACAAAGATACAGAGGACAGCTCTGTAACTGTAGGCCATTTATTTACACCGTACACCCTGAGCTACTGCATTTCCCTAAATATAATGAAAAATTAATTGACAGGATAATTTGCTTAACCTCTAGGCAACCATATTTGATGTACACTATATTAACTTTATAGAAACCTGACCATTGCCATTACAATTACATTTATTTTTTAATTAGTTTTTATTTGTATAGATCTTTTAAAAATGCACATTGTCTCAAAGCAGGTTCTTTTTTTCTAGATGTGGTCATCTTTTGCGCTTCTTCTCTACTGGGAAAGTGTTTCACCTGATTTTAGAGTGAGTGTGTCATTCAATACAAGCTCACTAATGCTGCACACTCAATTACACACATGCAAACAAAACACCCTTTCACTCAGTAAACCACAAGCTCAGTTCTTGTCTTTGTAGTCCTAACAATACCAAGCCTGTTAAAACCATCATTTCCCTTTTTTTTTTTATCTTGACCTGGTTTCTTTCTAGCTGTTGTCTCAAGCGAAGCCTAGAGTATCCTGTTTGCTCATCACTGGACCCTGTTCCAATTTTGTCCTTGATTCCGCATCTTATTTTACATGGATATCTCACGTTAAAGAGTCTCCTGCACTTGCATGTCTGCACCTGTTTACGTAAAAACACAGAACGAAAGATAGAGTTGTATGGTACTGTTTTTAATTTGTTCACTGTATGGACTTTATTGCTTCGAATGGAAAAAAAATATCTACCATACATGTCTGTGATTTCATTCCAAAAATGCACCATTCTGATCGTTGGTTGAATTGTATTTTGACATTGACTGGATTATATGTCGATAGATTTGAAGTCAGTTGCCACAAGCTCGTGATTTTATTTATTTATTTATTAAATTTTAATTAATGAATTAATTTTACATTTTTACCTCGTTTAAAAAAAAGGTTAATATGAGGTTTGGAGTTTCTTGGAAACATTTTTCCACTTGGTGAACGTGTTTGTCTTTTTGTCTTTTTTTCTTACAACGTCACTTCAAAAAAGAGGCAAAGAACGAGGCAAGAAACAACTGTTGTAGCTTATTAAAATGAAAGGAACAAACGTCTATAGCTAGAAATCAATACAACCTACAATCACCTTTTAACAGAACACTATTGAACAGTATTATTCATGTTGCCGAAATGCTGTGATATGAGGAATAAAACTCCTCACTCCACCCTGTCACTGATGACTTACACTACATAGACAAGTATTGAGACATTTGACTTTTCCAGCCTTATGTGGTTCTTCCCAAAACTGTTAACACAAAGTGGAAGTATTAATATAAAATTTTTCTTTCACATAAACTAGAAGACCCAAACCTGTTCCAGCATGACGATGCCCCCATGCACAAAGCCAACCCAATGAAGATATGCTTTACATGAGTTGGAATGAAAGAACATCTTTGGGATGATTTGGAACGCTGACTGCACTCCAACCTCCTCATCCTACATCAATATCTGACTTTACTAAAACCCTTGTAGCTGTTATCTTGTAGAGCAGTGGTCCTCAACCCCCAGGCCACAGACCGGCACCGGTCCATGGGTCAATTGGTACCAGGCCGCAAAGAAAGAATACATAACTTACATTATTTCCATTTTATTTATTATCTGATACTGAATGTTTTATTTTGGAAAATTACCGGATTCTCTCCACCACATCTGTCTATGACTCACTCTTGATGCATGTCATGATGCCTCGGTCACATGTCTTACCTCCATCCGCTACCTTCTTAAAGGAGCTAATCCGGCCGCTAATACATAATACATTACCGCTAAATTGAAACCCCCAATCTAGCAAAAAGAACAAAAAACAACACTGTGGATTCACGTTTATTATTATATTTTTAAAATACCAGTTTTTATGCCGGTCGTATCGTTTTATTTTGTTGTATTTATCCGCCACACCATATAGGCCGGTCCGTAAAAATATTGGAGACAGCTGTTGTAGAGCACAATTCTCCACACAAAAACACTCCAAAATCTAGTGGAATATCTTCCTAGAAGAATAAAGGTAATTATAACAGCAAAAAAACTTTTTTTCAGCTTCTCCTATTAGGGGTCGCCACAGCGGATTATCCATATTCATGATCCGGATGTTCGATTTGGCACATGTTTTTACGCTGGATGCCCTTCCTAACGCAACCCTCCCCATTTATCCAGGCTTGGGACCAGCACTAAGAGTACTAAGAGTACTAAGTACTACACTGGCTTGTGCAACCCTAATGGCTGGGGTGGGTTCCCTGACCGGGAATCGAACCCGGGCCGCAGCGGTGAGAGCGCCGCATCCCAACCACTACACCACCAGGGAAGAATTATATATATTATATTAGTAATAACCTAATATTATATCAGGTTATTATAACAGCAAATGAGTACTAAATGTGGAATTGGGTTTTTTAAAAGGACGAACGAATTTTATGGTCATGTGTCCACAAACCACAAAAAAAAAGAGTGTGTACACTATACTAAGTTTTGTGATTGTGATTTGGGTTGAGTATAACTGATAGGGTGCTCGTTCATGATGAATGTAAAAATGTATTATACACTAGAAGGAAGATGTATTACAGATGTACTAGAATCCACTGCTGCAGACTGAAATGAGAGCCATCAGTATCTAATCCACTGTAATGTGACAGGTACTCAGCCATGCCACAGAAACTGCCTCATATGCAAAAAAACGCTTTCCGTGTTTGTTTGCTGAAGCCGTCTTATTTCAGGCTGCCTTGCCCCTAATTGTCCTAATCAATTCCTCATTGTCCTGTGCAATTAGGCAGCAATCTGGAGAAAACACACAGGCTTCACTTTAACTTTGCATCAGCCGTGCAAATTAAGCAGGAGAGAAAGCTCCTGTTTTAATTTCGGCCCGGCGCGTACGCTGACGTTGACGTTTCTCTTTCTAATTGACCCCGGGGTCAAACGGAGACTGAGATAATATTTTGTTAAAATATTCTCATGTCTTGAGGAGTCGCATTTCCATAGCACTTCGCCTCATGCTTAATTTATTACTTTTTCTTACAATTACCTTGGAAGTGACATCCATACTGTCGGCCTCTTCTTTCTCAGAACAGTTTAGTAAATATCAAACCGTATTTATTATTAATAAACCTACACCGAAAACGTGCCTTTTATTTTTATTTATTTATTTTTTGGAGATAAATAATTAATGCTTCTAAAAGACTTGGTGAGAGAGGCATCCTAGATGTTGTGCACTCTGAAAAATGGAACTGTTATTTAAACTTGCCAGTATTAAATTATCATAATTAACCTCGTATTGAAACCATTTCAGGGAAAAAAATGCCATTTAAATAATAAATATTCATTAAATTCTCAAAAGAGGTTAAAGACGTTTTCTTTTAACATTGTATTTTGTTTTATTTTTTGTATTATTATTTTATTATTACAATTTTCTCGTTGAATCTACAAGGTATTTTTTTTGTGTGTGTGTTTTTTGATTATCCAATTATAAAAACATACCATCAGCTTTACGACTGCTCGTTTTAAAAATATCATATGTGTTTCCATATACAAGTTGAACATTATATAATAGCCATCCCAAATGATTACATAGAAAAGCTTTGTATGCGCTAGTATTAAAATTTCACTTCACTGAAATCAAAACATGACATCCCTGTGCACAAAACCAGATAAAAGAAACCAGGATTTTCCATGTTTTTAAGATCCTCAACCCTACTGAACACCACTGGGATGAACTGGAACACCAAGTTCACCCCAGACTTTCTCACCCATCATCAGTATTTGATCTCACTAATGCTAGTTATGTCTGAATAGACACAAATCCCTATAACCATGCTCCAAAGTCTAATGTTTACCAGAAAGAGTTGTTATAAGTATAAAATAAAATCAGGACCGATGTACCATTTGATACGCACATGTGATGTGATGTGATGGTTAGGAGACCTCAAAGTTTTAGTAATATAGAGTATTTCATACACATAATATTGCAAAGAGTACAACCGTGTACACCAAAGCAGTGACTCCATTTCCAAACATAAACCGTCCTGATGCGGTCAGTCACATGCCTTTTATGCAAAACAGTGTCTCATTTGTTCAGATTCAGTGGCGCTTGTCAAAAATGGTAACATGATGTACCACTACAAAGCAGACACCATAATCTCTTTAAATCACTAAAGCATTAAAAAGCTATCTGTCATCACTAATAAGTCAGATAGTTATTTATCCACTGTTTTTGTGGCTGGATCCCTAAAAATGTCTGCTTAGATACAATGAAAATGAATCAATATTTGGCCTATATTGACTTAAAGTTAAAATAAAATACTATTGTTTAGTAATAACCTTGCAACTCAAAACGATACAATCATTTTTTGAGTTTACTTCTCCACATTAAGCCAAAATTTAGTGAGAAAGTTCTAATATTTGTACACCATTTTGCCCGAACCCCGTTCATTCCATTTATGACGATCTCTTTTCTTTATTCCAGTATAGATCCTCCTTCACCTACCACTTTTCCTTCTCCCTTTCTCTTTGTCCAATATAGATCTCCAATTATCCCTGTGTTATAGATCTCAGTCACCTTCTTCTCCTGTCTCTCACCTTTCTTCACGTCATGTGCACCCTCTACTGTACTCTTTCACCAATTTTGACCTCCACCATCTTTATTCTTTGCCTTTTCATTGCTTCAATATACAGTATAAGTCTGTGCAAAAAGGTGTATATGAACCCTAGATTGTATGCTATATTTCAGCATGGTGTTGCTGTGGGTAGAATTGTCGCCTCATCGCTCCAAGTTCACTGGTTCTTAAACTCTTAAACTCGGATTAGTGTCTGTGTCGAATTTCTGAGCATATTCTCTGTGGGTTTTCTCCAAGTTTTCTTGTATACTCTTAGCATCCAGGAACATGGCACAATATATCGCTTGGATATGCTAAATTACCAATTGGTGTGAAAGAAAGTGATGAGTGTGTTTATGCTGCAATGAGATTAACATACACCCATCCAAGGTGTATTTTCACCTCCCGATTTACTGCGACTATTTCTGTACTTTTCAAGTAATAGATCATATATCTGGCATTTTACTTGCAGATGAACTCGTATCATGTACTCCAAAATGCCTGGAAGAACCTAGCAGTCAATTCCTGGCTACAGCTGTCCTATATTCCAATTCCATCACTCCTCCTTCTGAAATACTGCAGGTTTCCCAAAATGCTCTTCTCTCCCTTTTTTATATTATAGTGGCCTCATCACTTACAGGATTTCTTTCTTCCATTTTATCCCATCAACCTGTTCTCCCTTGTCTATTGCAGTACAAGTACAAGCCACGATCATCTACTTTCCCAAGCTTTTTTCTTCTACTCATACAGGTCCAGCTCTTTTTTTCCTTCCCTCTTCTCTCATTTCCGTTTTCCTCTTCCAATGCCAATCTCGTACCATCCAGCCTTTCTCTAATAATTCTTTACTACAAATGCCCCATTGTCTTCTTTTCCTCCAGGGTAGGTCTCATTGCCTTCTTCTCTCTCATTTATCTACATTATTCCATCATCTGTCTCTTTGTTTCTCAATGCATTATACATCTTTTTTCTTCTCTTTTTCTATCTTTTACTCCAAAATATATCTTCACACCCAAAGATGCCAATAGAAGAAAAACTAAGCTGGCAGAGAGAAATTTCACTACAAAAAAACAACAAATCAAGCGTATGTTGGTAGATAGAGTGATTTTTTTTTTATCTGAGACAAACAAGTGTAAGTAAACAGTGAGGCAAAAGTCTGAGGTGAATGCTGCATAATAATAATAATAATAATAATAATAATAATAATAATAAGCAGACCCTCTATTGTTTTAGGGGCTTGTTTTGCCAACCAACAAGAAACAGTCCCACCCACTTGGTTTCTTTTGGCTCACAAGACAAAGACTTGTGCATTCACAGGACAAGGTTCATCTAGATAAAGTTGGCACATGCAGAACCGACACAAACCAGAAGTAAAAGTCTTTTCAAGTTCAGTATTTTTTTTTTTAGTGAAATGTTTTTTTTTTCTCCACAGGGTGAATTTTATTGACTGCAACTATAGCTTTAAAAATAGAAAAAAAAAAAAAAAAAGAAATGCACAGCTATCAAGTGTCATCTCTATAATTGTAGCATGAGGTCTAAAACAGTAAATGCTATGGATAAACATGCTTTATCACCTTTCCCATTTAACCAGTGTTCCTCATATCCAATCTCCGCCTCTCTTCCGATTGCTTTCGAAGCAGGAAACCACCTGCCTGGAGTAATGAGTTATGGTAGCATTGCCCTACTAGCCTTCTTCACATCGTTTTTGATTCATCATCATGCTCAGACAACACCACGCTGAACAACTGGAGTCCCATCAATAATAAATTTTCCAACCTCAATGATGGAGGAAAAATGGTCTTGGCCAAATGACTTACCACTTCACTCTATAGAGACCCACAATATCTGAGATTGGCAGGTTGCTGCAAGCACACAATTTGAACAAAGTGCTTGGCTCCAGACCAAATAGCCCCCTACTGGACATATAGGGGTGTACAAACCATTATTTTCTAGCCTATGTAATGAGAGCCAGTAGCCAATTGGGATTCAGGGCTTGTCCTAAACACTTCATCCTGTGTTTTAATATCCAGCCACCTGCCACAACGCTGATGTGATTCACACCTGGGTGAACTCCATTGATCTTCTATCACACCACTGATTGCAATCAACAACAGACAGAGCGCATAAAAAGGGACATCACAGATCAGGGCCGCACAGTTAATGAAAAGCATTTACATTTTTTTTTTTTTTTTTTTTTGTATAACACTTGTGTAAGGGATACATTTAATCACCAAATGGATATTAGCTAAGTTGGGTGGTAAGGGTTTCTAGATTACATAATCTGATTTTCCAGAGCATGTCTTTGCAATCAGGGCAGGATATGAGAATATAACTAATCAGAGTACATGTATTTGCTTATGGAATGCTTCGTGTGTGAACGTTTAAAAAATAATAATTGATCAAAGCACATCACACAGAATCGGTTGAAATCAAAAAGATTTCCGAGGAGTACAGTTTCCATGTCAATGAAACACGGTCTACTGATATAATTATAAAGCATATACGTGTATATATATATATATATATATATATATATATATATATATATATATATATATATATATAATGTATAATAACATTAAAAATTCTCTAAATCATTATATACTATATATACTCTAAATTCACTTATATGTTTCACATCACACACATAAAACAAGTCAATCTAATTCAAATAAGACCCCTTCCTAATTCTCCACCATGTCTATTTTCTCCCCACTATCTTCACACTTCACACACCCCCAGGTGCTAAACTAACACTTTGCCGTATTTATTTATGCCCAGCTGGAATTAAATGAACACTCGAGGTGTTAATTCAACACTTTGAATTTCAGTGTTTAACCAAGCACCCCCCCCTACTGATTCAGCATTCAAGTATCCCAGGTCTCACCCCTCCTCCCTTTCTTCTTTAACTAATCACAGGTCCTTAGGGGGCTACGGCCCATTGGAGTGTGTAAGAATGGGTGTTCTAACTCCCAAAACGAGAGGAGTCATCTCTTTTAATCCATGCCCGAGAGGAAAGCGAATCCAGAAGATACCTTATGACCGATGCCTAGACGAAACAAAGGAAGAAGAGAGAGAAATGAAAGCACCTATAAGAGTGTAGAGTGTATATTGAGTCTGATATTGCATAGAGTAAAAGAGTGGGGGTGACAGATGTGTGTGTGTGTGTGTGTGTGTGTGTGTGTGTGTGTGTGTGTGTGTGTGTGTGTGTGTGTGTGTGTGTGTGAGGGAGAAAACATAGAAGTAGTGGAGTCCAAACCATAGGAGGAAGGTAAAAGCAAATTGTGGAGTGAAAGAGCATATGGAGGTGTCTAGTGAAAGCAAAAAAAAAAAAAGTGCACGGAGCCCTGAGACAAACGTGAGCACATAGAAAGAGCACTGGAAAGGAGGGATGATGGAGGCTCAGAAAGCAAAACATAGGTGTTCTTTGAGAGCACCGAGAAGAGGCAAGATAAATTATGGTCTTAAACATGCCCAGAGGAGCGTATGAAGGATTGTAGCAAGATTGCTGAAGGAAGCACAGTATGCAGAGAGAGAGAGAGAGAGAGAGAGAGAGAGAGAGAGAGAGAGAGAGAGAGAGAGAGAGAGAGAGAGAGAAGCTGTCCAAAGAGGACATAAAGGAGAGTAGATTTGTTTTAAAACAGTGCAAATAGAATAGTGTTGTGAAAGTGCGCACTGGAGTGTAAGAACAGCTGTACAGCTGTGTCAAGAATGAAACTTCTCAGAACAGTGCAAAGAAGAGTTCAGAGGAAAAACCGAGGTGTGTGCGGGCTCGTACCGGAGTGTGAGAGCGCGCAGAGGAGTGTGAGGAAAGCGCATAAAGGGGTGGGTGATTGAGAGAGAGAAGGAGGAGGGAACAGAGGGGGGTGTGGATACGAGTGGTCGCTTTCAGCAGAGGCTGGTGCTGAAACGCGTTCAGCTGCGGAGGGGATCAGAGCTTCATTCAGCATCGATGCAGGGAAGCCTCACACACTCTCACACACACACACACGCGTACGCTCCTGCTCGATCCATGCTCCGACGCTCCTAATCGGACAATCCAGTATATAAACCAAGTCGATTTGGACTAAAGGACTGAAATGAAGAGAACAGGAGAACCTGCATGAGGAATCCAGGCGAAGCGTAAAGAAAAGTTCGCAACTCGGAAGGGACACAACGGAAAGCCAACACGGGATTGTGTGAACACTCGTGGACCATCTCCCCCCCACACACACACACACACACACCGAGGGAGGACGTTGTGAATAACTGTTGGCGTTTAAGCAAAATCTTTTTTTTTTTTTTTTGGTTTTGATTTTTATTTTCCGCTTTGGAGAGGTGCTGAAGAAACAACTGGCCAAACCGAACCGGTGCGTCGAGAGCGCGCAGCTTTTCAATCCGGAGCGAGAAGATTGGAGCGAAGATGCTGCAGTTTTGCGTCGCGCTCATCCTTTTAGGAGCAGGTAAGAGCTTCAGGGATCACGCTTTGGGGTTCTCTGCAGGGTTGGAAGGTGGCACGTTGTAGCATGCGTTCCATACAGGGTTGTATGGGTTTTGTTTTACTTGCCCGGCGCGCTGCGTCAAAACCAGTAACACCAGTCTTCCATCAGTGTTTTACCCCAGTTCAGACATCGCTTTATCAGCTGCAAGTGGCGTCCTACGTGCAACTGGAAGCTTTGAATCGGCTTAAAAAAAAAAAAAAAAAAAAAAAGCATTGAAATATCTGTTAAATCAAGGAGGGGGGAAATATACGGATTGATGGAAGCGGTGCGATTCTCGCATTTTTAGCGTCTTTCTGTTGTGACGAGTGCGCGCGTGCGTGTGGTGTGTGTGTGTGTGTGTGTGTGTGTAGCAAACTCTTAAACTGTTTATAACTATCTGCCAATATCCATCTATCTATCTATCTATCTATCTATCTATCTATCTATCTATCTATCTATCTATCTATCTATCTATCTATCTATCTATCTATCGCGAGTGTGTGTCTCACATTATTCAGAATGAATGGCGCAATGGGAAAACTTTGGTCGTTGCTGACTATTTGATCACAGTCGTTTTCTGGTGAACAGACGCTTTGTGTGTGTGTGTGTGTGTGTGTGTGTGTGTGTGTGTGTGTGTGTGTGTGTGCACTCGTAAAACCGCTTATAAGCTAGTGCACAGTGGCACTGCAGTAGAGGTATCTATCTATCTATCTATCTATCTATCTATCTATCTATCTATCTATCTATCTATCTATCTATCTATCTATCTATCTATCTATCTATCTATCTATCTATCTAGTGTGTGTGTGTGTGTGTGTGTGTGTGTGTGTGTGTGTGTGTGTGTGTGTGTGTGTGTGTGTAATTAGCAAACGGATGAGCCCTGTGAGTTACAGTGCATAAACAGATCAGATCATTTAGGTCACAATCAACTTTTTAACCCTCAAGCTGTTCATTTAACATCTTGCATCTGTGTCCCAGTATTACAAAATAAAGAGAGAGGAAGAGAGAAAGAGAGAGAAAAAAAGAGAGAGAGAGAGAGAGAGCAAGAGAGAGAGAGAGTAAAATGTAGATTATAAATGTATCCACGGAGGAAATAAAGCGCGTTTAAACTTAACGCCCGAGGGCTTGATACGCACAAAGAGGACACACACACACACACACACACACACACACACACACACACACACACACAAACACCCAAAAATAATTTCCAAGGCATGCCAGGGATAATACTCTATCTCTTTCAAACAGAATAATGCAGCGACAGTAAATAAATATTGAGAAGTGTGCTGTGAGGAGCGAATGGAAGTGGCACACTTCTCACTTGTCCCTGCTTTGAGGGCGACCTCCTGAGGGAAAGCCGTGATGACATTTTTATTCAGATCAAAAGAATATTGCAATGATTACTTTATTGTTTGACTTTAGAGATGAGCGAGAATTGAGCAGGTAGAAGCTATATGGTTCGATCTAAATGTTCTAATGACTCCTTGTAAAACGTTTTGCTTTACAAAGTTGTGTTTGCTGATTTGTGTTGGCCTTTGTTAGCAACTTTATAGCATTTTGGGTTCGCTTTTAGTGACTATCAGCAGAAAGCGCATATATTGCTACGAACTGACAGACTTTCTGAGCAGATGTTAACTACTTTCTGTGCTTGCCTCAGCGCAATAGTTTCCCGAACAGCTGCTGCTTGTGTGAGTTCAGAGAGAGTGTGAGGGGTTCGTGACCAGTCACTAAGTGGAACAAGCCCAGTAACCACTGATCAACACTGTCCGGTGACCAATCACCAAACACCACTGCCCAGCAACAACCAATCACTATTCGCCAGTGCCCAGCAACCGCTTATCACTGATCGCCTCTGCACAGAAAACAACCAACCACTGAACATCACAGCCCAGCAACCACCAATCATTGATCGCCAGTGCCCAGCAACCACCAATCACTAATAACTACTGCTCAGTAACCACTGGTTGCTATCCACTACTTTTTAGCGACCAATCAGAGAACACCACAGCTTAGTAACCAATCACTGATCAATACCATCAAACAGTCACCAATCATTTATTTAGCAACAAATCACTGAACACGTCAACCCAGAGACTGAACACCATTGTGCCGCAATCACTGATCAACAGTGCCCAGCAACCTCCAATCACTAAAAATACCATGGCCAGCAACCACCAATCACTGATCACCTCTGCTCAGTAACTACCAATCACTGTTTTCCACTGTCCAAAAATCACCAATCACTGATCATCACTGTCCAAAAACTACCAATCACTGATCACCACTGTCCAAAAACTACCAATCACTGATCACCACTGTCCAAAAACTACCAATCAGTGATCACCACTGTCCAAAAACTACCAATCAGTGATCACCACTGCTTGGAAACAATATGCTTATAAGTTACTGTTCACCATTACAAAACAGCCACCAATTACTAACCGCCCAAAAAGCAGTGCAGCAGATATTTTTTATGTAAATACTTGCATAAGTGTTGTATGAATATGCAAAAGAGTGTCTGGCATCACTTATTAGCCTGTTCCTTTGCGTTAGCTTTATTTTCTCAAATGTCAGTTTTCCCGTTAAGGTTTCCATTTGCAAAACAGCAAAAAATTGTTCAGCAGAGTTGTACATCTGTACACATCACTTTGTGTTAACTTTTTTCTTACTAGCTGTTGTTAGCAAGATGACTGCATTTCAATGTCAGCTAGTTAGCACCACCGTGAGTGCGCAGAGTTTGAAGTAAATGAAGTGAGTACATACTACTGAGGAATCGCTACAGTAGTCGTTCTCCAAGTGCAAGTGTGTTCCTGTCGAGAAATTGACTTCACACACTTGTCACCCAGCGTCCCTTTGTGTTGCTGGCGGCCACTTGATCACAAAAAGCTGTCTACAGGAGTGTGTTGAAAACCCCCAAGGAAACCACGCCTTTGAGCATGTATTAACTACTTTTCTTTAAAAAAAAACTTGGCGAAAAGAAGCTGTGATGGCGCAAAGCGTATGAGCACTTTTAATAAGGGTGTCTGAGCAGGAAGTTGGCAAACCGCTAAACAATAAGCGTACTATTTTTACACGTTCACACTGTAAATAGCGAGAAACGCACATTTTCCTTTGAAGAAAAAAACCAGCACCACACATCTCCGTAATGCCATCAAAGTGGGACAGATCGCTTCAGGAGTCTCCTGGAATTACGAGATTGAATATCGTCCGATGTTCACACGCCTGAGGAAATACGACGGTTCGGGACACATTAATCTTTCCGGAGCTCTGTTTTGTACCTGCCTTGTGTGTTTGTTTCCCTACGTTGTTGATTCCCAAATGTTTTATTCATCGGGTGTATTATTAACGGCGGCATTGATTCAACTAGAGATAAAGGCTTCAAATCCCCTCAATCACTCCCAAAAGTGCAACCAATTAAAATGCTTTCGGCCAACGCTCTGGTAAATGAATATGAAAAAAACAAAAAACAAATGTTTACTAGCTGTTAAGCTGCACTTTCTCTTCCTCTCTCTGTGTCTTTTTGATAAATGAGAGCAGAGTATTGACACGGATGGAGGCAGTAATTAAATTTAAATGTGAAATCAGGATGTGCGGCATCAGGCTGTGAGGCAAAACAAAAAAAAAATATTAGCAGGGAATGTTAATAAAAAGCCTGCCTAACCAAACTGACAAACAAAATGTAGATAAAACATAGTTGTAGACTGATTGACAGAAAGACAAATAGACAGAGCAAGAGATAGACAGACAAACAGACAGAAAGGCAGAGAAAGATAGACAGACAGAGAGAGAATGATAGATAGACAGCCAGCCAGCCATATAGATAGATAGATAGATAGATAGATAGATAGATAGATAGATAGATAGATAGATAGATAGATAGATAGATAGATAGATAGATAGATAGATGGATGGATGGATGGATGGTTGAATGGATGGATGGATGGATGGATGGATGGATGGACGGACAGAATAAATATTTTTTTTATGAATAAATAGCCGGAATAAAAATGTAAACAAATAAGTAAGTTATTTTATTTGACAAAGTGTGTAAAGAAGCTCCTGAACAAAAGTGCACTTTCAAACAGTTTCCCCACATTGCATCTCATGTGGCTTTCCAGTCAGAAGACACCACGTGTGTGTGCACATGTGTTTGTGTGTGTGTGTTGGCTGGTAGCAGACCGGCGCTGTTCGTTGACAGACTGGCAGCAGCTGCTCCAGGAGGAGGGCTGAGGTTCTCACACAATCCCAGATGGCCACTACTCATCTCACCTGACATCTACACAGTGCTGCGTTCCTCAATGTGCGTAGGTGACAGCCATCATGCTGTTGACTCACCATACCGCACAATCCCCGCTAATGGACACACAGCACAGCGTACTCTAATGCCTGAGTTCTTTCTTTCTCTCTCACAGAAACACACACACACACACTTGCTCACCACTACACACACACACACTTGCTCACCACTACACATACACACAACCTCCAGCTCCTACACTCACTTTCTTCTTTCTACTTGCATATGCAAGCACACACACACACACACACACACACACACACACACACACACACACACACACACACACACACTTGGGGGAGTATGTGACAGCACTAGAGCTTAGAACTCGAACTAGCAGCGAGTGAGGCAGAACATGACAGAGGCTTGGAGAAAAACAAGCTGTTCACATACTGCCTCTGTGGCAAACATTCATATGTATGCCCTCAACAAAGCATCCAGAATTGTATTTTCCTGGAATGTCCCTCTCCATCCCTGTGGAATTCTACTCAATCCAGCATTCGTATTCTGATGAATCTTGGACATAGGTTTTTTTTTTTTTTTTTTAGGGGTGTTCCCTTAGTTTGGAGATGTGTCTCACAGGGGGCTAAGTTCAAAGGAAGTGCACAAAGATCACACTCTTTCCTCTTCCTGCCCTACCCTGCTCTGTCGCCATACACACATCAACTGAGCAGAAGGATCTCATCAGGCCCGGCATCTCCCTCTTCCTGCTTTACTCTGATTTTGTTGCTGCCTTTATCTGTGTGGGAAGCTCACTTTAGAATTAGGTTATCCAGAGGAAACCTGAATAAACATATTGGAATATATATAAATATGAATATATATATATATGTATGTACGTATGTGTATATGTATCATTCTTTAAAAATTTATACTTTTTTCTTTTTAATTAATAGTAGACAAAAAAGTTTCCAGACGTCTGTCTGTCTGTCTGTCTGTCTGTCTGTCTGTCTATAAATACACATTTTTTTCACTGTTCTATTATAATTAATAGGGAGCCACATACATGGCATTAGTTCCTATTTAGGGATTTAGGTGTGTGTGTGTGTGTGTGTGTGTGTGTGTGTGTGTGTGTGTGTGTGTGTGTTTGTGTGTGTGTGTGTGTGTGTGTGTGTGTGTGGTAACTAGCCATATGTTTACATGGTGTGGAGGGTGTAAATCACGATAGACTTTGTGTGTGTGTTTTTCACTGTGATGGATAATAGGATGTGTAACGAAAGGCACAGAGGAATCTTTCACTCTCTGTGTCCTTCCGTGCTTTCTGTCGCTCACTGTCAGTCGCCTGAGAGAGCAAGAAAAGGGCTAAATAAGTCGAAGGAAGATGGTGTGTGTGTGTGTGTGTGTGATCGTGACATGCTGGGCCCACAATAGCGTCGATGCAGCAGAATTCTGGTCTGGAAACCTGCTGCATTATTTAGCAGATGCTACAGATATGGATGTGTTTCTGCCTGCTTTGATTGGCTTGCGTTCTACCAGGCACGTCCGAGCATCCTGGACTCAGCTGCTAACACGTATACAGTAGTTATAGATCGAAAAAGGTTTACATTACATACTATTTTATTGTTCCCCCTTCTCACACATTATATGGAGCACGTCTATTGCATCGTTTGACTCGGAGCTCTTTGTCGCACCCCAGATAGGAGGGGATCAGCGCTGTTCTTGTTTTGACATGTTCGAAATAAAGCCCTCTTATCTCCCTCTAACAACAGTGATGATAAACGGAGAGGAAAGGATCTAATTTAGGGCAAGCGGACGTGTTGACGCCTGCAGTCAAACCTACTTCATGTTATGTCTCATTTAGCATATGCGGACATCCACGGCAGACGAGATTCCCAGTGTCAGAAAACAGCTCTTCTCTGAGTATTGTCTTACCCCCTGTGGAGAAGATGCTCCAGAATCGTTTATCCACTCTCCACACCCCTCCTGCACTGTGTTCTATGCTCCCGTTAGCTTGAGTTAACATTAAATAATGAGGCTAGCACATATAACAGAGTTTACAACAATAGCTTTCTGTGACGACAGTTTGCTCCACACAATGCCTTTGTTGTAAAACTCCTTAACATACGTTAATGAACTTAGCGGGTCCATATTTGTTGAGCGCCCCCCACGTCCCTTACACAAACAGCGGTCAATGCTGTGGATAAAAGGAGAGTAAGACAGTTAGACAGGAAGCTAATCAGTTGAACTAAGCAGATACACAGAGATAAAAATGTCTTCCATTGTTTGCAAAGGCTTTTGGGTTAATAGCCACAGGCGACTGTAAGACACGTGGCTAACGGCTGAGCTCACTAGAACCACAGGCACTTGGACTTCCTGTCTTCCATCCTTTCTTTTCTCCTCTCCATTCTCGTACATCCTCCCTTCCTGGCGCTCAGGCATGGAGACAAAGCTGAATTGTGCTTGCTTCCTTATTCAAGTCCAGGGCAATTATGTCATACTGGCTCAGTATTCAGCCTGATCAAAATGGAGAGTTTGTTCCTCTGTGGTATCCTGGTGACTCAGAGAATGCAGACCTCTCCGGATCCTGATCCTTCTTTTCCCAAAGCCAAGACAAGGCACTGAAAAAGAAGATTAGTTTATTTCGTTTTTAAGTCCGATCCAGATTTGAGAATAGCTCCACTGTTAATTAACTGATTTAAATGTGAAAAGCAGTCGTGGCTGGTATTGCCTGGATCGCTCTTAGATACAGTAGGATTTGATAGATATATTTGCATACATGCTCAGCCTTTGGAGAAATACACTGGCACTTTTGCCACTGGAAAATACCATATTGTTGGCCACCAAACTCAAATTTGCAGGAAATGTATATCACTATGTCTTCAACCTATGTTCCTTTTTTTCTCCAGGTTCTTGTTTCTGAAAAGTTCCCTTTAAAATGATGCCTTCAATGTGATACTTATTATGTTGACAGCCAAATAAAAGTTTGGTTCAGTGTTGATTCATAATATATCAGGAAACAAGATACATTAGAGATAGAAGCTGAGCAAACACAAATGATTAAAAAGTTATCTCCTACAATTTGCATCCAGTACAGAGCTAATAGTGTTGGCTCTTTGATGTACACCATGACCCACAGAGGGAGGTCTGAGCTAGAGGGGGGTAAATTTACAGCTAATTAAAATACAATGCCTTAGGATAGAGCTACATTTAAACTGAATCCCACTATCTATAGAAACTTTGGGCTTGCGAAGGCTTTCTGAAAAAAGTTTCATCTCTGTGACAATGAGATCACAAGTTCAAGACCACATTTGACTTGTCCAGTCAGGTTTTAATGCATATTTGGGAATACATTAAAAACATACCAGGCCATACACCAGTTTTCTGTTTTACAATCAAGAAAAGAATTACATTTCACAGAAAACGGCAGTGAATTGAAATTTATCTTTTGTATAATCATTTCGAGTCACAGCCCGTGAACCTGTTATTAAAGATAGACTGGATGCAGATGGATGTTAAGCACTGAGAGGAAACCACTGTTTACTATTAGCTGTAGCTGCTCTGTCAGTGAAGACTGTCAGGTTTAAATAGAACAGGGGCCGAACCGGTTTACTACTAGATGAATTAATGTTGTAGTCATCGATGAATATTCATACATGAATCATGCACAGATGACTGGCTGCGAAGTATTGTTTTGGCTTTAACGCGGGATGTGCATAAGGGCTAAGCTAAGCCGCGTGTTTCCCTTGGTTACGGCTATGTGCCCTTTACAGAGTGATTAGTCGAAGCTCGGCTTCCTCGTTAACAATTGCACAGTGTCACACGACTTCTCCCAACTCAGATAAACAATGCGAAAACAAAGATTAAGTTTGACACATTGACACCCCCCCCCCCCCCTCACACACACACCTCACCCCACACACATACACTCTAGAACTTTCCATCCTCTCAGAACAAATCATACAATTTGGGCTGGTTCTTGACTGCAGTGCATCTTTTTGGCCAATCTTAGGCCATCTCTTCATGAGTCAGGAAGGCGCTGAATCACTCTCAAGCTAAGAGGAAGACCCTCATTATCATCGTCTCAAGTCCCACTTGCTGCACAAAGTGAGAGCTCTCCACCCTGAAGGCTTGTGTGGAATGTGAGCGCAAATATTATTCCAGTGATTCAACCGTTAAGCATAACACACGGCACTGGAGAGGAAAGTTGGATGAGGCGGTCTTGCTGTGTAGAGGTGAATAGATCTTCTTCTTTGTTGTCACACAGCTGGGATTTCATGCCAGAAAAAGCATACAGAACTTCCAATTTCTGTGTATCTTCTGCACTTGTACCTCTCCTTGTTTCTCTGAGCCCCCCTGTGCAGATTTGTAAGCCGCTCTGGGAGGCTGGAGGGAAAGTTAGCCAATTTTGCAATTGCCTAAGATGTGTCACTCAAAGCACATCGATCAAGCCTTGCTTACTCTTAGTCCAAACATGTTAATTTTATTGAACACTGCAGAGATATAAAATAAATGTTGAATAGCTGGTGTGTGCGGTTGGTGGAGTACCAAAATTTCTACTAAGAGAGCTGAATCTGAGAAAGGAGACAACAAAGGAAAGACAGGAAACGCAGGAAGAAAGAAAAACGAAAACAAAACACACTTAGCCGAAAGATACAAGAGTCTTTGGAGCTTGAAAGAGTGGTGTGCCATCACAGACTAGAAAGGGGGCTCAGAGAGATTAACTTCCAGCGACTTGGTTTGGAAGGTAATGGATACCCTTGTACCAAACTGAAGCGACCCCTGCATTTGTGTTCTCAATGGTAAAAGGGGATGAACAGTGTCTTTGCCTTTGAGGTAGAAACTGACTGAAATAGGAGAGCGACAACAAGGTGGAACATTTCAGCACCTTGGGGTGAACACAAAAAAAGAAGCTAAGTAGCCATGGACGCACACGGGTTCTTTTGGAGTGGAAGCCAGGTGGAAAGCCAAGAAGGAGAGAGTGGGTGCTTAAATTTGATCTCCAGTCTTTTTACCTGAACCCATGCCAGAATCTCTACTGAGATTATTTCCAGAAGTTTATAAAACCTCTCTTGAGCAAGAGAATTTTTTCTGTGAATCATGTGGCACTGAAGCATCACTTGCTGATAACTGGGGAGGAAATGCAAGTGAGAATGTACACATACACATTTCCACATACAGCTCCCTCAGGCTCAATGTACAGAATGGTGGATGTTTTCTCTTAACGTTCTGTCCTCGAGCTCAGTCTTGCAGTGTTTGCTGGTTTGGAGTGCTTGTCACTCAGACATAATGACAGAGATTAAAGAGTGGAAAGGAGTGGGAAGGGAGAGCAAGATAGACAGCAAGAAAGCAAAGAAAAAGAGCAAGAGAAGTTGCTTGATTAGCATGATAACAGGAAAAATAAAAAACAGACACAATCAGGTGACGCATTGGAATTGGATGAAAGCGCTTTTGAAGATCACGCAATCGGGCACTCGAGAAGTTTCTTTATCTGCGCGTGGAGCCACCAACAGCGGGTGGGAATGGATGAGAGCTCAACCCTCTGTACGCCGCTTCCATCTCTCATCCATCATCTGGTTTGAAGCAGTAGCCCATTTACAGCCATTGTTTCTCTAATTTGTTATGTGGAAGCAACAGAGGAGGAGGAGGAAAGGGTCTTTAGCAGGCAACCCTTTATCCAGGCGCAAATTACATAAGACAGACAGCATAATTAGACATATAGATAAACAGACGGTCACAGATTTGTAGAGCGAATGAACAGAAGGAGAGATTGAAATAGACCAAAGTGAACGGTCTGATTTCTGAGGCAGTGGAGAGATAAAGCACTTAAAAACACATCTCACCTTAGGAGACTTTGCTCTTTTACCACCAACATATTAAATATTCTTGCCCAGCATGTGGGACTGGGAACAGTGCAGTGTATTAGGAAAAACCTGACACAGATTCTCTCGAGAGAACTGGTGACAAAATTGTAGAATTGTAATGTCTCAAGGGCAGACAGACAGGCAGAAAGACAGACAGAGAGACAGAGAGACACCCTGCTATCTCAGCATTAGTCCTGAAGTGCTAAGAGTGGCAGAGGAATGCTCTCCTTCATCACACTAGCCTGAAGCTAGCATCCTCAGCTTTCACATAACTTCAGCTAGCACGCTGAGAGGATATAAAGAACTGATTTATGAGCACCCTCTAAAAACAATGGCGAGAATAAACAGAATCTGAAAGAAAACCGCTTTGTTTAGCTTGTAGTAAAATCGATGCCCCGAGGAGCGGCATGCAGGTTTGCTACATGTTCGAGTGCATCGTGGCATTGAACACAGCACATAGTAGTGTCTATAGGCTTCAGTGTACACAATAAAACTGCTGGCATAATGTAGTCTAGTGTAAATCTCATGTAATTGAACTACGCTAGCGCTAATTTAATATCGCTTTTATGTGCTTGTGTGGGGTCCTCATGGGTGTGTCACGTGTTAATTTTTTTCCCTTAAGCTAGCTAAGAGGAGTGATAGACGATCCCTTAACAGTCCCAATCAATCACTGGCTACTTAGGAAGACTGACCGGGGCAATCAGGAAGCCCTGGAGCCCTTTTCATCCGAGCCATAGGGAGGGTCACAAATTCACCACAGTAGCTGATTAGCTTTTCATACACTTCTAGTTTCGATTTAGAAATGGGTGTAAAAGAGATGTGCAGTGTTTTATAAGAGTTTGTGCAAAGCCATCTCTTCTGTAGGACTCCGATATGGCAGCCTTTGTTTTGCTCAAGTTATTAACAAGTTTACTTAATTGTAAAAGAGAAGCAGGTTTGACTCAGTAGGAAAACTGGGAAAAGGAAAAAAAGGGGAAATTTTTCATAAAGGCTTGTGATTGTGTTAAAAAAGAAAATGCCTCTTCATGTGCCATGTTAAAAAATGCACTTTTGTCCTGAGGGGGTCAAAGTTCCCAGTACTGTGGACATTTATTCATTTCCTAAGGCTTCGGCAATGGCTCTGCTACCAGTTTCGCACAGCAGTGGGAAAAGGAAAGGTCCATTAAGTGTTCCTCCGAGCTAGGCAGGGGACAAAGCAATGCCCATGCTGAACTGAGACTATCCTCAGCAAACAAAGCCTCATTTCTCACTTTCTCCCTCTCACATTATTTTCCCCATTCCTTCTGTCCCTGTCTTCTCCACCTCACCATGATCTAGTGTATTGTGTTAACAAGATCCAGCCTCCACGAATGCCCATTGCACAAGTTGGTGTGTGTTTTCACACCAATTAATGACTTGCTGTTCTTGCCTGTGGAGGTGACGATGACCTGTCTCTGACCAGGCGCTTGGTATTTCAGTATGGGTGTCAGTGAGATTTGTTCTTTTTTTTCTTCTCTCTATCATGTTAGCACCCTCGAAAGCTTGCTGCTCACCCTCTTTGTTTATTAGCTAGTGGCATTATTAGCTGCGGGTATGCACAAAGACGAAAGACAGAAAAGGACAGATAAGAGCAACAGTTATACAACTCAACCTACTGAAAACTACATGTTTGCACATCTAGCAATTCTTTCTAACAAATTAGTTGCTTGATTCAGTATCCCAGAAAAATATATGGGTTTAGAGGCAATTAAATTAACACTGGTTCGTTTCCTTTTTGAGATGGCACAAGGCACTATTTCCTGGCAGCGTTGCTGACAAATAATTATTTCACCCTCTATTGCTTCATTTCTCATTCTTTCTTTTGTTCCACCACCACTTTCACAACCAAGATAATTCAGTTGGTCCGGTATCACATGATCATCCCCACAAATTTTCAGTCCATTTGAACCTTATCGTTCTCACTCGTCCTCAAGAGGCATCGGCTCGATGTACCTTGTTACGAGAACGAGAGTGAGAAAGTAATAACACAAGAAGAAAGAGAGGAGAAAGGGGTGACAGATAACTCTCTAAGGAGCTGGGAGCAAAGTCTTTGTTTGCCATTCTCACCAGACACATGTGAATGAGAGGCCAGGCACACAGGTTTTTTTTTTTTAGTTCTTGTTTGAGGCTTGGAGAAATAAAGGGGAGAGAAGAGTGTGTAAGGAAAAGAAAAACACACAAAAGGAAAGAGAAAGACTTCGTGAGAGGAGAAAATGCATTACTGGATGGTCAAGTGCTTAAAGAACTAGAGCTCCTCCAACTCCCACGGCCTTTTTTTCAACATGGCCCCAATATGTTCTCTAGGCTCTTAATTAAAATCCAATATGCTTAACGCCTGACGGCCATTGTTCGCTCACCGTGTTTTCTCACTCGAGAAGCTTTGTTGGCTGCTTAATCTTGCGAGAAGCTCCAGGTCAAGAGGTCAAGCCAAACCTCTTACCACCATTCCTTAAGAGTAGATGCAAGGTCTTTTTGTAATTTTTTCTCTATTTCTCCATCCTCCCTAGCATTTCCTAAATCCCATTGATGGTTTTAAGCTGATTTCAGGTCTTGCCCCTGGAAGGGGAAAGGCTTTCAGAGATTGTTTTAATTAAGGTTTAAAAGATGCTTGCCTCAAAAAAAAAAAGAAAAGATTGAGGGATTTTGGAAAGACAAGTGGGACAAGTGCAGGCAGAACAGATTGCACAGCAGAAGCAAGAGAGGAAAGCACAATTTCTCCATTTTGCTCTCTCCTGTGCCTTTTTCCTTCTTCTATCTCCCCCCTTCTGTGTTGTGGAGATACCCTCTAACCCTATCTATTCCTTCTCTTCCACACAGCGCAGTGGGGTAGATAAGCAAAAAGGCACTTTTTTCGTTATCAATCTATACAGATTGATCTGGACTTCCCGAGATTCAACCCTATATCCTGTGAAGCCAGTATTGGATTGGCGTTGAGCTGCAGGCAGGCAATCTCCAGGTTGTCCGGCCGCTCTGTGTAATGATCAATAGTGGCATTGGATGGTATAAGAGACCTTCCTGCACTGCCTGTTTATCAGACTAAAGAGGCAAAAAAAAAAAAAAAAAAAGGTTTTATCTTATCTGGCAAACTGGAGATGTCAAGAAGAGGTTCGGTTATTTCCTTGGTGTCCTTTTTTTTGTCATTCTCATACAAAATAACCAAGGGAGTATTAAAGGCTCTCTCTCTCTCTCTCTCTCTCTCTCTCTCTCTCTCTCTCTCTCTCTCTCTCTCTCTCTCTCTCTCTCTCTCTCTCTCTCTCTCTTTCTGTCTCTCTCTCTCTCTCTCTCTAAATCTCTCCTTCACTCGTTAATGGGTTCATACACGGCAGACCGTGTCCCCTCAACGGATACCCCTAGACATCCTTGTTAGACACTTAATTAAAAGGCTTATCACAGCGAGACATGCTGAGACACTCCAGCAGGAGCCTGGGCATCAGAGATACAGGCTTCACTGCCCAGCATCCATCTATTACTGGTGCCTAAGCCTCTGTCCAACTAAACAGTGTGGGTGTGTGAGACAATACTATAAAAAAGAAGATGCATCTATAGAAGAAGAGATGAAGAAGAAAATATATGTGTTGTACAGAAAATATTTTTTCTGTATAGATAAAGAGTAATGGAAGAGAACGTTTGAAGGGTGTAGATGAGAGATTGTATCAGCAGTCAAATTTTAATTCAGTTGTTAATGTATGGGTTGTGTTTGAATTGCATTGTTTCACTTACCAACCTACACACACACACATACAGAGTGTCTATTATCCACATTAGGGTCCGTTAACTGTCAAAGCTGGTGGCAAAAAAGGGTCACAGAAAAAAGACTCCTAATGAAGTGTTTAACTTTATCAAAACACAAGCCGGCTGAGGTGTTAAAGAGGGAGCTCGCAAAAGTGGGAGTCAGACGTCCCTCCCACAGCATTCTTGTGCAGGGACGGGCTGCAACCGACACACAGGAACCATATGTCCAAGAAAAGCAGTCAATAGGCCAAACCAACCGAAAGGACAAAGGTCTTTTTACCCCATGTGGACTGAGAAACTGCACAATTCCACACAACCGAAAAGCCGTGAAAAGGAAGCTAGAGAAAAGAGGGGAGATAGTTTGGGGTTGTTGGGGGTGGGGGTGGAGAGATTAGACAGAGACTGACAGAGAGAGAGTCCTTTCTGTCACATTAGCTGAAAACAATCCTGCCTCACAGCCCCGAGGCCCCTTCTCTATCCACTTTTCCTCCCATTTTTCCTTCTTCATCTTCCTCTTCTCTGGCTTTCCCAAAGCCCCTGGAGATTTCCTCCAAAGCTCTCAGGCTCTTCCCGTTGGTCAGAGACTCTGCTAATAATGTCACAGCCAAACTGCTGAGATATATAACGGTGGATATCACGGAACAGCTCCTCCTAAGCTCGAGCCGGGGGTTTCCTCCAGGGACGCGGCATCGCATTTTTTTAAAGGCCACCATAAACTTAGCACCGATCATAAAATAACTGTGGGCCACGATGAATCCCAGAGTGGAAGTGCACATGGGGGGGAGAGGGATGGTGACAAAAGGCAGAAACAGAGTTGTTGTGCAGGAGAATTCTAGAGGAAAGGGAGAAAAAAGAAAAAAATGGCTAAGTAAAGATGTAGCGAGGATGCAGCAGTGCCTGAAAGTTTATAGAGATCCTGGGGGAGAACAGATCATGCATGTTTTGTGGTAGCGCAGCGATAATATCAGGAGACGAAAAAAAGGTCAATCTTGACTGGAAAAATGCTACAGTATATCATTGCTTCCAGCACGCGCCGACGTTTCATACATCGTTCCGGGTCGCATTGGGTTGCCATCACACCACAGCGGACCACGTCGCGGGTTAGCCAAGAGTGATGGATCGTTCCACTTAAAGGTGTGGTGGGGAGCGAGGACACTGACTGACCTACAGTTCACAAAGGGTGAGGTTGTACCTCAAAGATTTGCATTAGCGCCGCAAATCATTCGGCCTGCAGTTAGCAGAAGGTTTCCGACTCAAAAGTTCACTTGTTTTGCTTCTGACACCTGTGAGCCATATGGTAGTCGAAGAAGAGTTCATGACCTGACATTTATGTCGCGTCTTGCCTCCACCTGACCGCCTGCGACGAAAAACAAACAGAACGGACTTCTCTCGGTTCCGATTTCCTCCCTTAACACGGCTGCTTCCACTTTTCTCTTTATCCTTTATTTCCCCTTCTCTGGACTGCATGCTTAATAATTAATCGATTAATTAGTTCTCTCATTAATCATTTGTTCATTAATCAAGGCCTAATTCTTCCACAGGAAATGTACAATTCGGAGGGAAAAAAAACCCTGACTCTACGTTTCAGCGAAATTACACACCTTTACTAATGAACTCTTAATTAATGGCTTTTCAGGCTTTTTATTTTTTTATTTTCTACTACAGAAAATCCGGAAGTGTAAACGATTTTCCTCACAATTACTTCTTTAAATAAAGAAGTGCATAAAACAGAGGTATAATAAACAAATGCCTTTACTTTCTCTTCTTTACTCGTTTCACATACACACACTTTGAAAAAAAAATAAAGCAGACATTGTGGTGGATGAAGAAAACCACAAGCATTGATTAATCGGTGACTGCTCGAAGGATGTTTAGACTTGCGCGTTGGCCTTTTAGCAGCCGATGGAGACTGCTTGCAATCTCAGACGGTCCTTTGTTTGATTTGATGCTGCTCGATCAAGATTCAAGGTGCCTCCACAGTGGTGGGCTGAAGGACGAGCCGAGAAGGACGAGTAAAGAGAGCAACGAAAAGCACTTATGGCTTGTTTTATTGTAGGCTACCTGCACGGTGAATACGTGGGACAAATACATGTTCTCTTTCCTTTCTTTCTTTTTATAACAAAGTACGGAGGAAAAATAGCATGTAATCAGACAAAGCTTTAATAGGAACTATACCAAGTTACCTTTAACTTCACAATCCTTAGAGTGCGCATTAAAACATCCCAGCGTTCATTGAACTGGTCCTTACTTATTTTTAAAAGACGCTTAAACATTGAAAAAGAGGCTTGGATTTGGAACAAATCCTGAAGTTAATAGCGGATGCCGGTTGTAGTTTAGTATCAAGATGCATACATTTACGACTTATTGCCCTCGCTTAAAAAAGACAAAATAATAATAAAGAAAGAGAGGGAGCAGAAAAGGATTAATTATAAAAAAAAAAATCCAGTTGCAGCGAGCCACAGGGGCCTCTACTGGACTCAATTAGGCAGCGGAGGCCACAAACCCCAAGACTAAATTAATTGACACCTCAGGGCATTAAGCCTGACATGCCAGCCACTCTGTGTAAGCTGCATATTATATCGTTTTTACTCACTCTGCCTGTAAGAAGACTCAAAATCGAATCGGGGACTAGCACAGGGCTCTGTTATTACGTTCTCTTCCTATTGTCTTTATGGATTTTTAATCGGATCGTCTTGTTTATCTTGCTTTTGTTGTTTTTTTCCCTCGGCCGTTGTTTACCCCGATGTCTCCACCCGAGGAACAGATCGGGGTGCGGGCAGAAAGACATGCGCTTATTCGTTTATTTCTTTATTGTCCTTCATTTCCTTTATTCATTTGTTTGCTTCACTCCACAGCGCGCAGCATCCGCCTGGCGTCGAAAGTAGACGCTGCTCTGGGTTTCAGATCATAGGGCAGACGCGTTTATGCAAACAGCGCGCGGAGTTAATGATCTAAAAGCCCTGTAAATCATACTGAGAGACTCTCGCCAAAGCAGCAAGACAGAGAAATAGAGAGAGCGTGAGCTTCAGCGAGCTTGTCCAGATAGCACCAGGGGGCACGAAATGACAAGATGGGCTCAATCAGCATCATGTCAAGACAGCACGCTGATGTGTACAGACAATCTTTTTCCGCCCCCCCACTTCCACTTCTCCTTCAGCCTGTTTTTTATATATATATACAGTGAGGAAAATAAGTATTTGAACACCCTGCTATTTTGCAAGTTCTCCCACTTAGAAATCATGGAGTGGTCTGAAATTGTCATCGTAGGTGCATGTCCACTGTGAGAGACATAATCTAAAAAAAAAAATCCAGAAATCACAATATATGATTTTTAAACTATTAATTTGTATGATACAGCTGCAAATAAGTATTTGAACACCTGTCTATCAGCTAGAATTCTGACCCTCAAAGACCTGTTAGTCTGCCTTTAAAATGTCCACCTCCACTACATTTATTATCCTAAATTAGATGCACCTGTTTGAGGTCGTTAGCTGCATAAAGACACCTGTCCACCCCATACAATCAGTAAGAATCCAACTACTAACATGGCCAAGACCAAAGAGCTGTCCAAAGACACTAGAGACAAAATTGTACACCTCCACAAGGCTGGAAAGGGCTACGGGGAAATTGCCAAGCAGCTTGGTGAAAAAAGGTCCACTGTTGGAGCAATCATTAGAAAATGGAAGAAGCTAAACATGACTATCAATCTCCCTCGGACTGGGGCTCCATGCAAGATCTCACCTCGTGGGGTCTCAATGATCCTAAGGAAGGTGAGAAATCAGCCCAGAACTACACGGGAGGAGCTGGTCAATGACCTGAAAAGAGCTGGGACCACTGTTTCCAAGGTTACTGTTGGTAATACACTAAGACGTCATGGTTTGAAATCATGCATGGCACGGAAGGTTCCCCTGCTTAAACCAGCACATGTCCAGGCACGTTTTAAGTTTGTCAATGACCATTTAGATGATCCAGAGGAGTCATGGGAGAAAGTCATGTGCTCAGATGAGACCAAAATAGAACTTTTGGGTCATAATTCCACTAAACGTGTTTGGAGGAAGAAGAATGATGAGTACCATCCCAAGAACACCATCCCTACTGTGAAGCATGGGGGTGGTAGCATCATGCTTTGGGGGTGTTTTTCTGCACATGGGAAAGGGCGACTGCACTGTATTAAGAAGAGGATGACCGGGGCCATGTATTGCGAGATTTTGGGGAACAACCTCCTTCCCTCATTTAGAGCATTGAAGATGGGTCGAGGCTGGATCTTCCAACATGACAATGACCTGAAGCACACAGCCAGGATAACCAAGGAGTGGCTCTGTAAGAAGCATATCAAGGTTCGGGCATGGCCTAGCCAGTCTCCAGACCTAAACCCAATAGAGAATCTTTGGAGGGAGCTCAAACTCCATGTTTCTCAGTGACAGGTCAGAACCCTGACTGATCTAGAGAAGATCTGTGTGGAGGAGTGGGCCAAAATCCCTCCTACAGTGTGTGCAAACCTGGTGAAAAACTACAGGAAACGTTTGACCTCTGTAATTGCAAACAAAGGCTACTGTACCAAATATTAACATTGACTTTCTCAGGTGTTCAAATACTTATTTGCAGCTGTATCATACAAATAAATTGTTAAAAAATCATACATTGTGATTTCTGGATATTTTTTTTTAGATTATGTCTCTCACAGTGGACATGCACCTACGATGACAATTTCAGACCCCTCCATGATTTCTAAGTGGGAGAACTTGCAAAATAGCAGGGTGTTCAAATACTTATTTTCCTCACTGTATATATATATATATATATATATATATATATATATATATATATATATATATATATATATATATATAGTACAGACCAAAAGTTTGGACACACCTTCTCATTCAAAGAGTTTTCTTTATTTTCTTGACTATGAAAATTGTAGATTCACAGTGAAGGCATCAAAACTATGAATTAACACGTGGAATTATATATGAAATTATATACATAACAAAAAAGTGTGAAGCAACTGAAAAATTTCATATTCTAGGTTCTTCAAAGTAGCCACCTTTTGCTTTGATTACTGCTTTGCACACTCTTGGCATTCTCTTGATGAGCTTCAAGAGGTAGTCACCTGAAATGGTCTTCCAACAGTCTTGAAGGAGTTCCCCGAGAGATGCTTGGCACTTGTTGGCCCTTTTGCCTTCACTCTGCGGTCCAGCTCACCCCTAAACCATCTCGATTGGGTTCAGGTCTGGTGACTGTGAAGGCCAGGTCATCTGGCGCAGCACCCTATCACTCTCCTTCTTGGTCAAATAGCCCTTGATGCCTTCAGTGTGACTCTACAATTTTTATAGTCATGAAAATAAAGAAAACTCTTTGAATGAGAAGGTGTGTCCAAACTTTTGGTCTGTACTATATATATATATATATTTGTTGCTTCATCTTTTTTTTTTTTTTTTTGCACTGGGATGCCTCTTTGTTTAAAAAGTGGAGGGAAGAAGAGACAAAGTAATCACTGGGTAAAGTCACTGGGTAAAATGCTGATGGTGTGTTTCAGGAGGACACACACTAACAGTGCATATGACTGCTCCATCTTCTAAGCCTGTTTACTTGCTCGCTCTGGTGTCCTCTAAGTCTGGTGCGAAGAAGTGAAGAAGGGTAGATGATGTAGCCTGATGATGCATTCGGTGTGACTGACGGTGTGACGACATAATTGGAACAGTGTTGCGACAGGGACGAGAGTGAGAGAGCGAGCCAGACATAGAGAGGGGGACAAACACAAGGGTGACAATCCTGCTGAGGAATGGTGATTAGAGCTCCATCAAAGTGTCGTTCGAGTCCTCAATCTGTCAGGGGCTCTCGTCCTACGCCTTTAAACCTCCGGCGTCGACGTGGGCGTGTCCACATGTCCGTTAGTCCATGTGATCCCTTCCTGCCCTCCTTCTTTGTTCCCCCTTCTTTCTCTCTTTCTATCCATGTCCTTCTTCTCAGACTGACAGTCCTAGTTTGTCCCCTGTAATTTCCAAGGCCATAGATAGACAAACTGGGACGGGAGTCAGAAAGAATGAAAGAGGGGAGGGATGAAAAAAAAGAAGGGGAGTGTAAGTAAACGCATGGAGAAGGCAAATCAGTCACACTGTAGATAAGTCGGGAATGGAGCCCCGGGGTGATATTTAGTGGGAGAAAACTGAACGTGGAAGTGCACCACAGTGGGTTGTAACTTCAACAAATGGAGAGAGAGGGGAGCAGATGGATGGATGGATGGATGGAAGGATTGAAGAAATTGAAGTATTGTAAAAAGTCTGGTTGGTGCCAGGAAACCAACAAAGAAGAGTGTGAAAAGTGGCTAGAAGGAATAAACTCCAGTGCTTCCAGTCCTGAAAAAGCTGTTAGACTGCAATTTAGACATAAAAAAAGAAAGAAAAAAAAAGAATAGGAGAGCGTGAGAAAGGCAATGGGAGATAATAAGCGAGAGATGAGGACAGAAAGCAGAGGAGGAAAAAGATAGCGATGACGTTGTGCCAGGTTGGGAGAGGGCATGAGTAGACACAGGTGGCTTGTTTAGACGACTGGAGAAAACACAAGACTGTGTGCTTATGAGATCCAGCGCACTCTTCACCAAAGACCCTAACAAATGCTTTTTTATATCGCAGCTTAACACACACTCCACCCGGCCGCCCACACGCACACACACACACACACACACATGCTACCACAATGAGACTGAGACAAAAGGGCCTTCCACGGTGAAACAAAAGGATAATAATTCCCCAGTGCGAAATTGAGCTCTCTCTCTCTCCGGCTCGGCTTTAGCAGTCTTATCTAAAGCAGACACAATTCATCGCTTTTAGGCAGCACAGCCTGCTTATTTTCCAGCAAGCAATTTTTTTCCCTCTCGTGCCGCTATGCGCATCCATCCATCTCACTCTCTAGCTATCTGTCCACAGACCAGGGGCGGAAAGAGGGAGCGGGTCAGCTGAAAGCGAGGGTCTGCAGGGCAGCGCCTGCTGCTTTTTTAGCACATTGTTGAATTATCAGCACAAACAGTGGGCCGCATCAGGGTGTTCTCTTGAGAGCATGGTGGCTAAGCGTAATGGATACAAGGTTGGGTCAGCCTCTCTGGCTAACCACACCATTAGATCTCATAGCACTCAGGGTGGCCATGTGTGTGTCTACAGTATATATGTGTGTGTGTGTGTGTTGAGTTGCTGCCTTAAGTATTTTTTTTTTTTAATCTGTAAAAGCCAAAGAAGCAGGGAATGAATTCTGAGGTATTTAAACAAGCCACTAGTCACCAGTGACATTTTAATGGGCCAGGACATCTCTCATGTCATCTTTTTTACGCTGTGCTTCTACATCACTAACAGGTCCAGCTTGGTTAATGGATGACATATAATAGTTACAAACCTTCTACTGTATTAAATAAGGCACAATAAATCACCTCTGATACATAAGAGTATAAAAGTATGTTTCATTATTATAACACCAAATTTTGTTAATATAGTCATTCATTCTATTTAGGTTTTAACCAATTATAGTTATATATTTATATATATTATGTAATGCTTTTAAAACAAGTAAGTTCCTACCACTTACATTTCACAGCAGCTATACATTGTATTTTTTTAACGTCCTCTAAAATAGAAGTAGTATATAACACATTATATAGATGGAAAAATAAAAGTGTTTATGTGCTATTTGCCCCTTCCTCTTTTTTTTGTGGTGCATGATGCGACAGGTTAGTTCATAAACTGTCTGTTTATTGTTTCCGTGCATCGCATCCCCCATTTAATCCCAATTTACCCTTATAATTCCCTTCTGTCCTCTGGGAAGATGTCCACACTTTGGAGTGTGCTTGTGGACATTGTGTTCATTAGCCACAAGTGTGATAGTAAAGTCAGGTACTGATGTAGCTGAGGTGAGAAGGCCTAAATCCAAAACCGAGATAAACGGACGCCAGCCTAAAAATCTTTTTTTATTTTTATTGCATCATCATCCCACACACTTTAAACACACAGAAAACATTTGCAAGAATATAGTAATTATATTTGTATTAATAAATAACAACATAAAACTCCATAAAAACAATACCCTCTAAGTTTTTCGCTCTATTGTGCTATCCGTGAGAGACCGGGAAAATCAGCCAAACAAATTAATTATGTGGCAAATGCAATTCGGCGTTAAACCTGGGGCGTGAGATTTGAACCTCGGTAAAGCGGGGGGATTACTGTATATATAAGTCTGGGACACCTGACCCTTATAACATATATAAATATATATCCTGAATTCTGTGGATTTTGTGATAGTTAAAGGCTTTAGAATATTTTTTTCAGTAAAGTTGTATATATGACCTGAGTCAAGTAGATTGAGCTTTAGTTTTGAAACAGGTGGCATGTTTAAATGTTCATGGCTGGTTGTAAGCACAGGTCCTGGAGACGTGCAATGACGAAGAACATTTCTGCTATTTAACATCATCACTTACACAATAAACACAGGGCACAGAGACCTGAGATGAATATTCTGATTTATAGCAGACTGAAAGAAGCAAGTACCAGCCAACAGTTTACATTACCACACACACAACACACACACACACACACACACACACGCACACACACGATGAAGCCTCTCTTTTAGTGCAGTCTCTGGTGATAGTAGCCAGAGAGGGATCAGTGCTAACATCTGTCCATCCGTTTTGCTCTGAGCAAAGTCTTCAGATGGACTCCGGACTCTAAAAACAGCACAGAAACTGGGGAGGAAGAAAACTAAGCTGTTTAATATGGCATGCTCTCGTCCACTGCTGCACTTAGCCTCAGCCCATGTGTGACTAAAAAAGCAAAGTCACAACTCAAAGTAGCTGGTAAATGCACCCTGCAATCCCCACAGCACGCCTGCCCTATTTACGACATGAAACAACCCCCTACCGCATGCAAACACACACACACACACACACACAAACACACAAGCATGAGCTACCCTGCTGCCATCCAGGCCTGTGAAATGATCTCCCTTTCTGAAAAATCCGGATTAAAGTCTGACAGGCCAAGTGTGTTTGACCTTGTTACTAGGGGAGGGGAAAGACACACACACACACACACACACACACACACACACACACACACACACACACACACATACATACATACATGAGTCTCATACAATGTCTACGTTCTGTCCTTTTGAAATGTCCTCTTTTGACAGCCTTAGAATGTTCTACATTGGTAGCACTGGTGGTAGAAAAGTTTTAGCACTCAGGGAAGAAGTGATATTTAAAAAAAGGAAGATAAAAATATGAATAAAATTGAGCTAACTGCTAAATATTTGGTCTGGGTAACTACAAAGCAATTATATGGTTAAGCTAACTGCTAAGCAAAAGGTGCTAAGATATGGTTACCTCTTACAATCGTTTTTATAGATACCATATATCAGCTAATATCAGCATATATCAGCTAAATTATATATCTATATAAAAGTAAGACTGTTGTTTGCTAACTTTTAGGTAGAATAAAGGTTTTTTAAGGTCCCCTGGTGGTCTAGTGGTTAAGATGCAGCGCTCCCACCGCTGCGACCCGGGTTCGATTCCCGGTCAGGGAACCATCCCCAGCCACTCTTAGTGCCGGTCCCAAGCCCGGATAAATTGGGGAGGGTTGCGTTAGGAAGGGCATCCAGCGTAAAACATGTGCCAAATCAAACGTGCGGAGGATCCGCTGTGGCGACCCCTAACGGGAGAAGCCGAAAAGAAACTTATAAAGGTTTGACACTGTTTTAGCTGCCTACTAAATAGCTGGGTAACTACTGGTTTAGCTAATTGCTAAGTAAAAAGGTAGACTTTGTTGTAACTAGCCGCTATATTTTAAAAAAGGCTATGAATGTGTTTTAGGAAGCTGTTAAGGCCATTCCAATAGTGTTTGTAACTAATAGTAATACCCGGTAGTATTTGTATGAATATATTATTCACACACACAGAAAAGCTAAGGCGCGTGATTTCTCCTCGTATGTGTGTGTGATCTTCAAATATTTCTTGAGATTGTTAGCCTTAAAAATGTCGCACGGTACCTCTCTAACCTGGTCCCTTCTATCGCTCTTTCATCGCGCTATTCACCGTCAGGAGCGCTCTCGTGTAATTAAGCTGCTAAACCAGCGTCTAAGAATTGGGTAATTCAGCAAAGAGGAATTATTCCAATTTGAAATGAGTCATTAACCAGCAGTGATGTGTTGTCGGGCTCTTTCCAGAAAACAGATTTGGATTGCGGTGAATCACTCCTATGGTGCGAGCTTATTCGTGTTGTGATGTATGCGCATATTACAGGATTTACATTTTTGGACTGCTGTCACGGCGGATCAGTTGACATGCCTGTGTTTTGAGTTTATATTTCGAGCTTGGCACGCGCAACATCCCGGTTCAGATGAGACGCGGCGAGCACGTTGGAGAGCTCAGCGTGAGAGATAATATGTGTGCGTACTTATTAATGGGATCTGGTGATTACTCGGAAGGAAGCAAGTCGATGTAAGAATTCAGCTCAAAGCCTGGGCCGCTGTGATGAATTATCGCAAGCTGTAAATGTTTAGATGGAGCAGCGTACTTTAAATTGCAATCGATGCTTATACAGCGCTGGGGTTCAACGAACAGAATTCCAAAAGCACAGTACAATTAGAGAGTCCACGAAAAGACTCAATACCCTGAAGACAAAAAAAAAAAAGTTTAGAGAACGGCTAGGTGGGAGAGGAGGGGAAACAATGTGTTTTTTTCCCATTCATTTTTGAAAGAACCCTTCAAAAATGCATGAGCATGGCTGGTTTCATTTTGCATGGAAGCACCAACTGGTAATCTTCAAATATTCAGTTTAGCACACACACATATACACACACACACCTTTACTTACCCTCAGATGGCTTACTTTCTTTCACTCTCTCAATCTTTTTCTCTCTCTCACTTTCTCTCACTCACATGATCTCAGAAGCTCAAGAAGGCCTCCTGAAAAAAGTGCACCAGATCGAACCAGAGAGAGAGAGAGAGAGAGAGAGAGAGAGAGAGATGTGCCATCGCCTGTGTCAGGAAGAGATACAAAGAAAGCAAAAGAGATGGACAATGTGTGACTGAGAGAACAGAATGACAAAGAGAAAGAAAGACAGAGATGGAGGTATAGTGGTATGTGTGCAATGGTGGCAGTGGTAGAAGTGAGGGGGGGTTCTCTACAGCGTCCTTCGATGGAGTAGATAATTGAGTGCGGCCCAAACACTGTCAGCTAGGCTCGGAAGCCCCTATTCACCGGCGAGAAAAAGAAGCCACAGGAATGATTGAGTGAAAGAGAGCGAGTGAAGAAGAAGAAGAAGAAAAAAAAAACGAGATAGAGAGAGAATGGGGAGAAAATCCCGTTCTCCCTAGAGGGGCGGGGAAGCCGCTATTGAAAAGCTATTAAACTTGCATTTAGCAGGATTGATTGGAAATGAAGAGGCCTATTAAAAGCAAGGGACAGGAGGACAATGGCTCGGCTCTGGACGCCGTATGTTGCCCTGATTTCACCCCCTTTTTGCTCCCCTCATCCCCTCTGTTTAAACACCCTAGCCCTAGAGCTAGGGGTTTGAGTGGGCTTAGGGGAGAGAGTGAATGGGCTTGGTTTTATACTCCAGTCTACTATTTAACAACAGTAAAAAAGCAAGGGAGGGAGGGAGAGGAATAACAAAACAGGGGAAGGCTGTTTCTTTTAGGAGTACCAATACAACCCCCCCCCCCCCCCCTTCCCCATCCCACAAACTCCACCACCTCTTTTAAACTTCTAAAGCCTAAACTCTCCATGTCTCTGAATTGATTTGTTAGTTCCCATCACTCTGGCTCCGGTAAGGGTTTTTTGGCGCTCCAGCGATGAGAAAATCACAGCAAGGGGAAACAGCCATATTGACACTGTGTGGGTTAGCGGTTTGTCAAGGTTAAAAAATGAGGAAGCTAATAAAAGAGGCATACCATTAGAAAAAGCAATGACTAGCATTTTGCATGGACTTGTTGTGGTAGGTGGAAAGACTTGTTTTAGCTGAACAAACTTCAGAAAATGTGATAAAAGCTGGTCAAGTTTGTCATGAAATTTCAGTCAATTAAATTTAGTATAAACTTTATTACAACAGATCCGGTTACCGAAAATCCCTTGCCTACAATTGACAGAAAAACCTTTTAGTCTTTCAAAAAAAGGAGAAAGAAATCGTTATTTTATATGATCTGTAGTGGCACTTCATGTTACCACTTTTAACTAGCGCAACTTCTCTGTCCTTTTCCTCTTTAATTATTTTGTTTCCATTGTTGTACTTTTCAACCGATTCATCATGCAGTCACTTCGCTAGTCAGAGATTGAAATTGTAGTAATAGTTTGGCGAAAAATCTCCTCTTTCTGACCTAAAGTGTCTCTTTTAGCTAGGTTCGGGTCTGATGATGGTTTAGCCTTGAGCTAAACCATATAAAATAAATAATGTGATCGGATAAATTGCATCGAGGGATTTACTACAAAAGCTGAGATGGTTTGTGTTTGGAGTACAGTCAGATCCTTTATTTATTTATTTGACCGATTTATCATCATTTTTAAAAGCATTTAATTGGGTTTGCTGAACTACTTTTCTAAGTCCAAATTAGCTAATGACAATATGTTGGGTTTACCTTTGGGCATGAAGGATTCTTCAGATGGTTAATGGGTCTAAGCTTTCCAAAATGTCTACTTGGGAACATTTCAGAAAGGGAAACCCTCTGCTACAGGATTCAATAGAGTGTTTTTTTCCCCTCAGAGGAAAGAAACCCTTTTAGCATCCTAGTTTAAAGCAGTACCGCTTCAGTGCAAATAAGAATTAGTTTAGAAAATGTATTATAATGTGATTTCGGGTGGATTGGGAAAATCTATAATTTGAGAGTAGACTATACAAAAGGCTGATGGAAACTGAGCGAATCACAGGCAGCACTGAAAGCAGGTGCAACTCCCTCCCATTCTCTTGCCATACTCTCTCTCTCTCTCTCTCTCTCCAATTTTTTTGTACACAACTGATAGCCCTCATGGGATACCAAACACTGCTTTGATTGTTTAACATCCGTTTGCACAAAAGGTGCACCGCCCCCACCTACAAACGAAGCTCCGGACAGGGTGACAGATTCCACTGCTCAGCAGGGCATCACTCTCGCCATCAGTCCGCCATATGGGCAGAGGAAAGAGTTAAATAAGTCATGAACAGCTGACACCCAGCCTCCACAGTCCTCAGCACGGGAAACCGAAATGTGTCTCAGCCTGAGCCAGGAAAGAATGATGCAACGTTGGCTGTGCTAGCATCAACCACATAGCCCCCTGTAGATCGTGTTTTTTTCGCAATGATATACGGCAGGCTTTTGTGGCTTCACTTATGTCCTCCAGGCAGTCGTTTCCACAAGGCAAACTGATGCTCGCTGGGTGTAAAAAGGCAACTTCCGCCTGTAGTGCGGACCTTGAGTAATGGTAATCTTTCGGCTGATGCGCTTCACTGATGCTAATACTAGCACAGTACTGGCGACAGAGGACTGAGAATACAGATGGGCCGGTGTGGGTTTTTTGCTGATTCTGCTCTAACATGGTAACGTGCTCTGTGCCTGCTTGTCCCTCTCCTCCTGTAAAATCACTGACCTCAAAGTGCCGGTGCAAGTAGCATGACAGATAGTCCATCATGCTGAAGCTGGAGTATCGGCATAGCTTTCCCATGATGCACCCATCGCCAAGCAAGCTCATCTGAAAGACAAAATCAGTGAAGCAGGCAGGACAAGAGAAAGGGCTAAAAAAAAAAACAGGGCTTTATGAAGCTACTGAACCTTTTGTGCAAGAGTGGATTAAAACAAAAATTGAAATTTAAATGAGTTTAAACAGGACATATACTAGAGGCGACACTGTACATTAAAATTAGACTTTTTTCGCCTTAATTGGGTGCCTTATGTCATCTCTAACTTTTTCAGTTAATAAGGGCAGTAAGGGTGGTTCAATGGTGGTCAATGGTTCAATGGTAATAAGGGTGGTTCAATAGTTAAAGCTCTGGGTTACTGTTCGGAAGGTCAGAGGTTCAAGCACCAGTATTGCCAAGTGGCCACTGTTGGGCCCTTAAACAAGGCCCCTTAACCCTCTCTGCTCCAGGGGTGCTGTATCATGGCTGAATCTGCACTCTGACCCCAGCTTCTTAACATGATTGTAATGTAATGTAATATCTATCTATCTAATAATTGTACCTGTTTCTCCAACAGTGACTGAAGCAGCCTACTTTTCCCAGCAGCCCCAGGATCAGGTAGTGGTGGCTGGTCAATCGGTGACACTTCCGTGCGTCATCGTGGGATATCGAGGCATGGTGCAGTGGACCAAGGATGGCCTGGCGCTCGGTGGAGAACGAGATTTACCCGGTAAGAGCTTTATAACAGCCATTACTAAAAGGGATATTGAGTATAAATTGGGTCGGCGGTGTTCCATAATAAGTCATTCTGAAATGCTGTGCTACAGTGTAATTGAATTCTCAATTCTGATTAGTCCGAAGCTGTCTTCTATAACAGCACGGCTCTGACACTAGCACCGTCTTTGAATCAAATCATAAGTTCATATTAATATGTTATTATTCCCTGAGTAACAGTTTTCACACTTGTGGGCTGGATGCTCCATATAATCAGAGCCATGTAATCGCAAAGGGGGAAAAAAAAGGTTTCTCTAAGGAGAGATTTATTTTATAATATTTTCAAAGGAGTCTCCAGTATCTCTGGTGCTTTGTAACTAACTTCACCACCATGGGAAAGACTTTTGTGATTTCTGTTATTTATTTATTGATTTAACATGACAAGCAGCATTTTTTATTATTATTAAAAAAATGTTGGTGCCTGGTGAGACTAATATAAGTGATAAAAGACTAATATATGTGATAAAAAAAATATAAGTTGCCTTACCGACATTCCTGAACATTATGTGTAACCATAAATGGATAAAAAGTATAGCATCATTAATCAATAGATGTATTTGAACGTGCTTTGATACTTCAGGGTGTGAATTTATGAAAATGATCAGTGTTGTGCTTTATGTCACACTTCATCACACCATCCGTCTGTTGCTTATTTTCTTATAAAAGTGGGCCGATACACTATATATGAACTAAAGTACGTAAACATCTGAACATACGATTTGCAAGTCAGGGACTTGGGTGCAGTCAGCATTCCAGATCATCCTGAGGGAGTTTTATAGGGTTGAGGTCAGAGCTCTACAGCAGACCGATCAAGATCTTCCACTCCAACCCATGTAGATTATATCTTCATGGTGCTGTCTTTGTGCACAGGAGCATTATCATTCTGGAACAGGTTTGGGTCATGTGAAGGGACAATTTACTGCTACTGTATCCAAAGACATTCTATACAATTGCCAAGGATGTCAAACACCAGGTTTGGTGAGCATATTTCTCCAGGTTTGGAGTCATTGCATTGGCTCCCTGTCAGATAGAACCTAGAAGACACAACATGGTATAGCACCTCATTACTTGTCTCAACTTTTACCTGTTTACACTCCAAGGTGTCATCTCGCTCCTGTGTTTCTGGTCTTTTAGTTGTTCCGCCTACCTGTTTATGTTCTATTGATGATCCGGCTTTTTCCTCCCATGCACCAAAACTGTGGAATTTTCTCCCTGTTGAGATTAGACAGGCTGAATATTTAAGTGTTTTAAAAAAAATACTCTTAAAACTTACTTTATCTGTATAGATTTCAGATGATATATATTTGTATTTTATTTTTAAATCCTACTTTTATGCTTGGAACGTGCTTTGAGATGTTACATTAAAAGGCACTATATAAAATAAAGATTATTATTATTATTTACACCGAGCGGATCATGCCACTGGCTCCTTTATTGAGCGGAAGAGCAGAAAAGGCAAACAAACTGCACACAGCACAAACAAGCGTTTAATTTGTCTAATCATCTCAGCTGTCTGGTCTCAGCGAGGTGTAGAATCAATTGCTAAGCGCTGACATTTAAAGGAGTGACTGTGTGTGGAGATGATAGTGTCTCTGTGGAGATGAAACCCAGGCCCTGCACTGGTTTCCTCGGTGTGTGCATTTGTGTTTCGTGACCGTCCCTTATCTCTGACATTGTTGTTTGTGTGTGTTGTTTTTTTGTGCCAGGTTGGACACGTTACTCCCTGATGGGAGATCCACTATCAGGGGAGCACAGCTTGGTGATCGATTCGGCAGAGCTCGCCGACGATGCTGTGTACGAATGCCAGGCCACGCAAGCAGCACTGCGTTCGCACCGAGCCAAACTTACTGTCCTGGGTAAGAACCGTGTGTGTGTGTTTGTGTGTGTGTATGTGTGTGTGTGTGTGAGAGAAAGAAAAAAAGAGAGAGAGAGAGAGAGAGCGAGAGAGAGAGAGAGAGAGAGAGAGAGAGAGAGAGAGAGAGAGAGAGAGATACTCTGCAGTATACCTCTCCTGCAACTGATTATTAACTCTAGGAGGAATTACAGCTCCCCTCATACTAGCCAATTTCATTAGCAGCGTTTTTAAATACTGCCTGAAATATGTAACGCTGCAACTTTGCGTTTCTCCTGAATAAACACTTCCTCGCTTCAGGCCTATAAGTCATGGCTTCATAATTTATTTGCAATTTTTAAATCGTGACCTGGCAGTATTTATTTATTTTTTCAAAACCAAGCAAAACTGAGTGGATGTTGCTTTAGAAGAAAAATAATCTCTCTCTCTCTCTCTCTCTCTCTCTCTCTCTCTCTCTCTCTCTCTCTCTCTCTCCATCTCTTTTCTTCAATCTCTCTCATACACACAAACACACACTCTCTCCATCTTTCTCTCCGTCTGCTACCAGTAATCAGCACTGTGAAAGGCTAAGATAATGTGATTGTTGCAGTCACCGATGATTCGCGTGCACAGTTAAAAGTCCTGCAGTGTGCACAGTTAGCACTTTTCACTGCGACTCTGAAAATTTGTCACCTGCAGGGCGCCTTTTTTTACGCTAACGCGATGTGAGTGATCTACATATTCACCAGAGATCATTTAGTGCTAGGGTGGGCGAGCGGTTGCGTGTGGAGGGGTCTCACTTGGGATTTCAACACTGCAACAGCGCTGACACCTGGTGGGTGACAACGGAACATCAACACGGCCACCTCGAGGAAATTCCCCCCACACCCCCCTTTTTCCTAAACCATCTGTACACTGTAATAGTCGAACAGCAATTTGACTAGCTAGAGAAATCAAACTTGTGATGCGACGTACATGGAGGTACTGCGGAGAAAACAGGCTTGATACGACGCAGGCCTAATTGGACAAGTTTATTTTACCGTACGCTTCGATTTGCCACACTTGGTAGAAGTTCAGACTGCTGGCACTCATTTCTCATGCTGCTTATTGCCTGAAAAAAATTATAAAACGTAAAAAAAAATAAAATAAATGAAAACGAGGGGGCGGAACGCAGAGCTCCAGCACCTTCGCAACAACAGGCTTTGTGCGTTACGCGGTTTGGCAAGGTTCTCAGTCACAAGAGACGGAAACGAATACCAAGGAATGGCGCAAGCACATGCGCTTGCACGTGTGCGCTAATCAATGCACCCCGGATAAAACCAAAGCAATCCAGCTCAGTCAAAAGAGTCAGCGACGAGGGCGCAGTCAGGGGAATCCGCGTGGAAATTAAAATCACCTAGCACGCGGATCCCATTAGCACGCAGCCGCAAGCCGGGAAGAGACCTTTGACAGTTTGTGAATGTAGAGCCAGAAATAGGCTTTGCTGAAAGACTAGAATGAGGGACAATGTGTATTGCTTGATGGCATGCTCTGGTTGCTTTGCTACGGATGCCTTTTTTTGCATGGCAAGATAAACAAACTAATGACTGCAGGATGAGCTACACGAGAGGAGAGTCCGTAAACACAATCACAATAACAAAAGCAAGACTCCGTTAAAAGGGCACAAACACAGACTTATCCTTCCTCTTCACCGAACTCAATCTCGCGGCCCATTTACCGAGCCGGCCTGCTCTATATAGGTCAAATATCTGCCACCGGTGATGAATGTTTCGGCTGCGTTGCTGGGAAAAAGGCCTCAGTGCGTGAGACCTGATACAACACTATCAAAACACAAAGCAGTCTACATGCAGGGTTGGTGGACATTTTTATAGGAGCAGATAAAATCTCATGTTTGATACAAAGGCATCTGTTGCAAAGAGTCCGTATTGACTGTGCACATTTTAAAAAAGATTAAAGAGGTCTGCAATTGAAATAAATGGAAAACTGTACATTATTTTACAAACTTTTTGATTATATACTGTATACATTGACAAACAAGGTTGTTTTTTGGCCCTCTTGTTCAATTCAAATCGTTTTTATGATGTGTTTCTTCAGTGCCACCTTCAGACCCCGTCGTTGAGGGAGGGCCTGTGGTGCGTCTGAAAGCTCATGCTCCCCATAACCTGACATGCCGGTCATCTGGAGCCAAGCCTGCAGCTGAGATCACCTGGTACAGGGATGGAGAGGTCATGCACACTGCAATCTACTCAAAGGTAAGCGAAAAAAAACCCAAAAAAAAACATTCACTTCAACACTTTCTTTCTTCTTCCTCATCTCTTTGTCCGTTCCGCTTTTCTCACCCCCAGCCATAAAGTCCTAAGATCAACTTTTTCTTTTTTTTCCCTTCCTTTCCAGCTGCCCTAATGCATTTCTGTCACTGAGGTGTTAGTCTTTTTTTTTTTTTTTTTTTTTTTTTTGCTTCTAGGTGTCATTCGGCTGCATTCACTCAATCCTCGCTCCATCAGGACTCTCTCTTGTACCCTTCTCTCCCCCCAGTCGCATTTCTTCCCTTTTATTCTTTATAAATATCCTTCTGTCTCACACACACCCTCCGATGTTCTGGCACTCCAGCATAAATAGAGCATGTTGAAGCGCAGACAGGCATAATCGTCCGATACGGCAGAGAGCAGGAGAAAGTGCAGGGGGGGGGGGGGGGGGGAAGCAAAGAGAGAAAGAGAGAGCGCAAGAAAGAGGGAGAGAGAATTCGGCGTCGACAATGGCGTAACACAATGGAGAACTCAGTGGAGTGTGAACAGGCATGAAAGTGTCACATTTGTCATGCTCTCTGACCACGCTAAACGACACTAAACTGCACGCTTAAGAGGGCGGAAGCTGAAGGGAAGTGGAGGAGAAACAAAAGGAGAGATAAAGAAAAAGGATAGACACAAAAATACAGATGCAAGAGCAGAAGACATAGCAGGTGAAAGAAGGCAAAGATGCTTGTTTAAGACTGCTACAGCATGAGGGACAAAGAGGGACTGGTGGACAAAACGCAAAGAAGAGGCAAAAAAGCGAAGGAAGGATGAAAATAGTAAGCAGGATGTGAGGAAGGTAAAACACACAAGCGATTACTAAAAAAACAAAAAAGGGGTGGAGATGAAGGAAAAGGGTGTTGACAAGCAGCTCTGCGATTCAATCTACTGTAAAAATGCTCTAAGTGAGCCGGAGGTGTGTGTCTGCCAGAGAGTGGGCTCATGCATCGATTTGCTGCCCCTCAGCTTCCCATAATGCAAACCCCCCTCCTGCAAACCCCCTCCTTCTGATTTCCCAGAATGCACCGACTTAACACCGCACCCAGAAACCTCCCCCCTGCCAAAACTTGCGCTCCTCTCCCCACTTAGCCGAATCGATCGGGCAAAGCGCAATAAGCAGATTTAAGAGATGATGAGGAGCAGGAAGAGCTGATCTAGGGCTCACCGGGAAAAATGTGCATGCAGCAAAATGGCATCATTAAACACGAACGCTCACCTGCCATGCCGAGGGAAAGCCTGCTCTTATCCCTGCAAAACACTGCAGAGGATCATAGGGACGCCAGTAAAGCAGAGACGGACGAGACAATAAATGATCTTTCAATTTTAAAGAGTGATGTAAATTTTAGCTTAGTCATCTCTATAGTACAGAAAATACACCCGGCCTATGATTCAACATTATGTAATATTGAGGTGTTGGGGTTTGATTGAAAAGAGTGTTAGATTTACTCATACCTCAATCACACAACTGTTACACAGGCCATGCGCCACCTCCGGTAAAACAGACGTGCACTGAGTTGGCTGAGTCCTATACTAACCAATCATCTCATCGGTTTTCCTTTAGGCGCTGATGGAGGACGGGAAAAGAGAGACAGCGGTTAGTCTGTTACCCCTAGTGCCCGATGACCGCGATTCGGGCCGGACCTACACCTGCAGGGTCCTAAACCCAGCAGCCCCAGCTGGACGCCAGACTTCGATCACCATTAACGTTCAACGTAAGTGTTCTGTCCAATTTTAAAAACTGGGAACACTGCAGTAGAGACCGTGTGTAACGTGAAGTTATTATGTTGCAGATCCTCCGTCTGTCACGCTGTCCGTCCAGCCACAGACTGTAATGGAAGGTGCTAAAGTGTTGTTCATCTGCTCAGCCTCTGCCAGCCCAGAGATCACTGGCTACAGGTAATAACAATAAAGAATAGAACATGATGCATAATCCCAGATTAGTGTCATATTGGAGCAGGACTGGAATAAAATCATAGAGAGGATTTGGATTACTAATAATATGCCTTGTTTAACACTGAAGGTCACAATGATGTGGCTGACCCTCAGGGGACCTAGAATTCAGAAATAGTTTTTTAATTCTAAGATGCCATTTGTCTCTGCTCCACTAGGTGGTCTAAAGGTGGCGTCCCCATCCCAGAGGCCAAAGTGGACAGTCTGGAGGTGACTGTGGACTACTCCTATTTCACAGACCCTGTGTCGTGTGAGGTGTCCAACTCTGTAGGAAGCACCAACGTCAGCACCCTGGTGGATGTGCAGTGTAGGTGCTCACACAGCAAATGCCTCGTGTCATGTGAAAAATTGGTGCAAATGTCATTTTCAGAATCGAATATTCCTTTTATAAGGACATTTCCTGTCCCTGGCTGCTTGAAGTCGAGATCATCTCCAGTTATCCTCTTGATTGCTCTCGATTTGAAATTCAAATTTCATAGCTGTTGGCACAAGTGATGTATCATGGCTGTGCAATGAAGCTTGAATTGAACAGACTTTGGCTTTAATAATGGCCAGGCCTCACTAGCTGCACATAGGCATCCAGGCAGATTGCATGAAAAGCGGCGTTCTCAGGAGACGCTGTCATCAGGGATACATGCTTTGTGCTTTAAATGCGGGTATGTGTGTGTGTTTTTAATGGGGACTTTGTCTCTATGCAGTCGGTCCCAGGTTGTTAGCGGAGCCGAAGCCACAGACGGTGGACAACGGCATGGATGCGGCATTCACCTGCGCCTGGACTGGCAACCCTCCACTCACCCTGGCATGGACCAAGCAAGGATCCAGCGTGGTAATGCTGCCTTCTTGTATTGCTTATTTTATCCTAGTTTTGTCCTCATGGCATGAGAAAGGTTGGAGAAAGGTTTAGCGCTGAAACAACGTACATCTGTTTGATGCCTTATAACAGGGTCGTGCTGACAGTCTGTATCGATTCGTGATGCAAAGCCTAGGAAGAAAACACTAAGCTAATGACAGCTGATCCCCTACAGAATGGGGTGATGATTTTCATACGAGTGCGCGTGGCAAATCGCTGCTATCTTGGGCCTTATCCTCGCACGCGAGCGCGACGTCTTCAGAAGGCGAGAGAGCGCTGATCGTCAGCCAGCTCTGGTATTTTGAGCCTGCTGTAGAGCCTGTGCATCACACATCAGCCAAATATCTCCTGGGAACAACACTTATGCTGGCTAATAAGATTTTGCAAAGAGCTAGAGAAAGCAACCAAGGAAGAAAAACAAAAAAAAAAGGCGGCAGGGTGGGGGTAAGAAGGATACAGCCTAGCGCTGGGCTAATTTTGGTGCTACACCTCCTCCATCTGCCTGTCCCGTACAAGTGTAGGATCATCTCATCCTCGGGTGGGTTTGGTTCATCGCCACTAGATCCGGATTAATTGGCTAATTCGATGAGTGCCTTGTGAGTGAAAAATCAAGGGGAGTTCTAAACGGATTAATCAGAGTGCAGCGGGGTTGGGCAGGGATGAGATGGGGGGAGGGGGCTAACGACTGATGGGGTTTAATGAGGTACCATGGTGCGAGATGCTCACACACACCGGAGGCCAGAATGCCTGGTGAGAGAGGGTGCCCGCAAGCAGCCGAGCCCACTCTGGAAAAACGCAACTAGGTTTAATTAGAAGTGTGCTGGCTCTAAGGACTGAGGCCGGCATGCTTTAGACTGTAATTAAGACGGCGGCAGGCAAAATTACAGCTCCAGTCGCAGCTCTCCCATTGGTATTAGCAACTCCAGAGCGAGGAGACGATTATGGCAACGATTGCCTCGCAGGGCTATGCTGCTGACTGAAATAAACAGCAGGCTATTTGTTTTCGGAATTGGATCGTGCACATCCGACGGAAATAATGATGCTGGGATGAAAATGTTCGGGCAACAATTGTCCAAATGGAGGAATTTTTGCATGTAGATAATTAGAACAATATTAGACAATAGCCTCAAGAGGTATTTTAACATTCATAGCTGTAGATTTGGCCCATATTTAGAGAAGTAAAAATATTCCCGAGAGAGATGTGGCTGCATGGCCTTTGTGCCTGTCTGTTAACATGAAGTGGGTGGGTCTCTATGCCATCAGTCCCCATGTAGTAGGTGTGGAGTGCTCTATTTACAAGAACTGGTCTTGAAATTGTTTTTATACCACCTTGTACATTTGGGCTCTGTGCCCATCAGTCCACGTTAAGGAGGCATTCCTTCTGAGCCCGCCAGTCCAAGTGAAATAATTGTGGCCCATATGCCTTGGATGTGTCTTTCCCATCCATATAAAACAGCTCTACATTGCTTCATTGCTTAGTGATCATCTGATATGTGAATTGTTGACAGACACACACATGCAAAGAAATTGATTATTTAAAATATAAACTTAAATATAATTTACCCGCTTGTAGAGTGTAACCTCTGCTTACAGCAGTGCTAATGGCGGCTCTTTTTCAATTTCAGGTCCTCAGCAACAGCAACACTCTGCATCTAAAGGCCGTGACTCAAGAAGACTCCGGGACGTACACCTGCAAAGCCATCGTACCGAGGATCGGCGTGGCCGAAAGGGACGTCACGCTCACTGTGAATGGTAAATGCGCTCTCCTTCTTCCTCTGTCCATCAATCAGATCAAACCGCTCATTACTGCTATTTCGAGAGCGCAAAGGAATGCAGACGTCAGAAAGTCCTTTTTTCTCTGCTAGCTATTTCAGTCTGGTAAACTCGTTCAAACTCATTATTTAACATCTGCTTCAGACGCACATTGGCTTGTTCCAGCCCCCTTTCACAACCCACCCTCACACACACAGTAAACTGAAAACAAGTGGCTTATAGTTTCTATGTAAAGACACTGTCGAAGAAATCCTATTATATAACATAACAGGTTAGCTACAGTGAGGAAAATAAGTATTTGAACACCCTGCTATTTTGCAAGTTCTCCCACTTAGAAATCATGGAGGAGTCTGAAATTGTCACCGTAGGTGCATGTCCACTGTGAAAGACATAATCTAAAAAAAAAATCCAGAAATCACAATATATGATTTTTAAACTATTTATTTGTATGATACAGCTGCAAAAAAGTATTTAAACACCTGACTATCAGCTAGAATTCTGACCCTCAAAGACCTGTTAGTCTGCCTTTAAAATGTCCACCTCCACTACATTTATTATCCTAAATTAGATGCACCTGTTTGAGGTCGTTAGCTGCATAAAGACACCTGTCCACCCCATACAATCAGTAAGAATCCAACTACTAACATGGCCAAGACCAAAGAGCTGTCCAAAGACACTAGAGACAAAATTGTACACCTCCACAAGGCTGGAAAGGGCTACGGGGAAATTGCCAAGCAGCTTGGTGAAAAAAGGTCCACTGTTGGAGCAATCATTAGAAAATGGAAGAAGCTAAACATGACTGTTAATCTCCCTCGGACTGGGGCTTCATGCAAGATCTCACCTCGTGGGGTCTCAATGATCCTAAGGAAGGTGAGAAATCAGCCCAGAACTACACGGGAGGAGCTGGTCAATGATCTGAAAAGAGCTGGGACCACCGTTCTCAAGGTTACTGTTGGTAATACACTAAGACGTCATGGTTTGAAATCATGCATGGCACGGAAGGTTCCCCTGCTTAAACCAGC
>NC_139581.1:7720148-7905148 GCF_946808225.1 Silurus aristotelis
GGCAGTTACCGATGCAATGCGATCCGATTCACCCCATTATGATGCAGTGCGATCCGATTTCATTCGATATGATGCATTGCAATTCATTATTTACCAGCTAGTTTGCGTTCATTTCCTGTTGTGTCTCTATTAAGATGCAGCTCTACCTCTGCCATGTTAATCTATATTCTGTGTGACTCTCAGGACGCGCCTCGGTCTCCATATAGTTATGGTGCGTCATATTCACGTAGCACAGTAGTGTTGAGAGAACGTGTTATATATACTGTATATATATTGTGGTTCTGGTGGTTTTTGGAAGAGATTTATAATTGTTTAATGTCAAAAATGTTCCCCAGTTTCTGGCTGTACCGCAAAGAAAATATTCCCAGCTCATAAAAATATTACCCAAAACTTAAACCTGATATGTTTTTTAGCATTTGAACTGTTTGAAGACTTTATGCTTGGGCAAACTCACAGTATAAGCATCCTAATGAGAGTTCAGCTGGCTTGCAGCAGGGTGTGTGTGTGTGTGTGTGTGTGTGTGTGTGTGTGTGTGTGTGTGTGTGTGTGTGTGTGTGTAGCAGTGTATAACCAACCTGCGTATGTGTGCGTGTTTCATTTCTATCAGGCTCCCAACAGCAGCGAGTCTCCCGGGACATCACGTACCGAGCACAGCGATCTGCTGGAGGAGGAAGATGATGAAAGATCAGATATTAAGGTAAGGCTTTTCTAAATGCTTTTATTAGTAACATGCCTGACTATTTAGGTGACAAATGTATTAGTGTAAAAATGTTTGCTTTGATGCAACTGTCTGGTGCAGACTGAAAAAACAAAAAGTTACTTAAACAAAAGGTTCATGTACTGTAATTTGTATTGCACGGTCATGTTGAGTGATGTGAGTGCTGCTCTACTCAGACAAAACACCTACACATCGATGGAAGATGGCAAAGTTCTGGCATGATACACAGTCCAATACAAGATTTTACACTTTTCTTGAGAAACAGGACACCTCACAAAAAAAAGGAAAAAAATACTTCTGAAGCTGTAGAAGGCGAAACCAGATGATATTTTATTATTCGGAGATCTTTCACAATCTAATATACTCGCTCGGTGGGGTTCTGCAATCGCAGATGTTAACAGTGTTATGATTGGGTATCATTGCTGTTGAAATCTTCACTACTCTATTAAAATATATATCTAGGTACATGACTTATACACAATTGGACTATCCATCAGTGAATGGTAAGATCAGTACAGGCCCACTGCTGACCAGATATCATTCCAGCACAGCAGATATGCTAATCAAAATGAAAGAAATGATCAGGCAAATCCTTTTTTAATCATTTATGTACATTTATTAAAGATTATTATCCACATGAATCATTTATTAAGGAACCCCAACTCCCAGGCCCTAAAAGGGGTGAGTTTTTCTTAGCCATTCCTCCACGAGCACTGAATTAGATAAAGAATGAATGTACAGTGTTATTCTTAATTCTGATTGGTACAGAAGTCCTTAGTGGCCATGCATTATCTTTTTTTCTGTTTTGTTTTCTCGTGACAACGAGTGTTTTTTTTTCCGTGATCTCAACGTAAAAACCCGTTTTCTCACAATGTAATTGTATTGCAAGAAAATCTCGACCCTGAGGTGAATGACAGCCTCCTTCTCAAGTGTTGGACACTCATGAGTAAGATGTCAGTCATAGACAGACATAAAGCTATTTCAGTTTGTGCGAGTCCCTGAAGGTAAAAGCAAATGCGATCATCCACGATGCTGCCTCTAGAGCATGCGCTTCTGCCGAATACACAGAGAAATTAAGTAACGATTACGAGGAAACAATGTTTAGGCTGAGATCAAGAGAAAATGAAGTCATGATGAGAAAACAACTTTTGTTATAGCAAGGGAATGAAGTCGTGATCATGAGAAAACAAGAAAGATGAAAATGGCCTGAAATGCATGGCCACTTAGGACTTCCGTAGTTTGGTCAGAAAATGCTGATAAATTTGAGAATGCTGATGTTTTGGCTTTGGAAAATAACCAAAGTGGGAATTGTAATTCTGGTAATTGGGTGTCACACCATATAAAGTGTCATTCCAAACATGGACACAAACAGCTGGAAATTCCATTTTTTTGCCTCTGGTAAAATGATTTAATGCAAGAATTATGCATCTGGAGCTGAAATTCAATATATATAAACAGCAGCCTCTATTTTCTCGTTCAAATCCAGAGTTTGTTGTGCCGTAGGACATTTTGGATAGAAATCCGTCTTTCAGGAATAATGTACTACAGTAAAGAATTGTTAATTGTGGTTACTTACCGAATGGTTCTTCACGTTCATATTCTTCTTTTCTCTCCACGCAGGACCCCACGAATGGCTACTACAACGTCCGGGGTCATGATGAACGCAATGTTGCTCGCACCGGCTTTTCTGAGTTCATCCCAACCTCGCGGCCCGTGTACACGCCGTGCCAGCTTCCATCTCCAGGCCCTTTGTACAGCCAGACCAGCACTCAGCCACGTGTCTACGACTTCTCCAACCGCTACGCCACCACTCCGGCCACCCGCACCACCTATGAGCAACAACCACAGCAGCAACAACAGCAGCAACCGCAGCCACAACAGCAAACAACTCCAACAATGTACCCCCAGGACCCACTGTACCTCCCCAACACCTACAGCCGTGCCTTCACCAGCTACGTCAAACCCACCTCCTTTGACAAAGTGGACACTTTTGAGCAATCAGACCAGGCCAGCAAGGTGTCCGGGTCGTCCCGCTTTTCCTACGCGTCCTCGCAGCAGTCTGACTATGGACGCCCATCCCAGCAACGCATGCAGACTCACGTGTGAGTGCAAGATTCTGCAGAAGGTGCAGAGTTCGATCGAAGTGTTCTTTACCCCTTCAGTTTGAATTGCGCCTTGGGAGTCAAATCCAGCTAGTCCTTTTTGAGCTATCGGAGAAAGGACAACACCTGTTTACGAGTCACCTCTGGATTGTCCAAGCTAATTTAATTGTGTTTAGCTTCGTCTACTAGCAGAACCTTCTTATGAATGAATGCCATCCTTTTGTAATTTCACTTGTTATGGAGACGGGCACCCGACGCGCTTAGAAATCATAGACAGATCAAACGGACTAACTTTTGTAAATGAGAAGCTAATGATCTTACGCTTGACCACAATCAAATCAAAAAAGGAAAAAATAAAATAAAAGTCTCGTGTTGGCATGCTGAAGGAATTGTAAGCACATTTTGTGTGTCGTTGACATGAGGACTGAACTACAACAGGAAATCACAAATAAGCTGAGAGGAACTGGTGGAAACGACGGCTCTTTCATGAAATCTATTGGGGTATTTCTCAAGAAGAAGAAGAAAATAAAGAAAGGACTTCTTGGAAATGAAAAGATGTAATGAAGAGAAAAAAATGCACTTCAGTTGCATTTTTCTCTGATTAGCAGAACAAAAGAAAGCCCTAATTAGGATGCAACCCAAACACAAGAGGCGTGTTTTGCACCCCAAAATGGCATGTTACTGATTTTTGGGTGCAAATGAAAGGTGCCTCGGGGTGTATTGAGAAGCTAGTGGCAATCCGAAACTGCAAAATCGAGATGCAGTAAAAACGTTTAGCGACTGTGATTTTTACTAAAGAAAGTGCAGAGATGTTCTGTCTAAAACGACACAATCAAAGTATCTCCACCATGTTTACACACAATACAAAGGTAGAACACAACTGCTACTGATAAACCAGTGTAAAAATCTGGGGGGAGGGGTTCAGCCCTCTCTTTCTCTATCTCTATCTCTCTCTCTTTCTCTCTCTCCTCTTCTCTGTTGCATGCAGATGACGTGTCTATGTGAACGTATCGAGCGTTTCTTTCCATGTCCATTCCTTGTGTGAGACATTGCTATACTGCACCTAATGCCATTGGATTGTAATAATCCCGATGACGGGGTTTCCGTACTGCCATTTTTTTTTCTTCGGGCCTGAGTGATTTCCATTAGGGGGGAGAAAAAAAGTAAAGTAAATTCACAAAGTGAACTGTGCTGAAAAAACACATTGCTTGTCTTTATTTTTATACTTTATATAAGCCTTAATGTACAGTGTGTAAGCTGCTCAACTGTAAAGTACATTTATATTATGAATGCATATAAATATATATTGAATTTGAGTTTATTCAGTTTGTTTTTACACAGCGTTTGGTTTAGTCCATTTTTCGTTCTCACTGTAAGTATGAGTCCCTCATCGTTCTTGGGGTTGTGTTCGTTTTTTAGACACCTTTTCTTTTCTTTTTTAAGATTATGCATCAAGTTTTACTCGCTAAAATGAGCTATTGTTGCTTGTAACTTTGTACACATATTTATATTTAAATAAAACCATTTCAAATAAAAAGCAGCTGGGACTGGAGGCTTTTTTTTGGCAGATGTTAAAAAAATTAGCTGGTATTACTGGTAAAACGTTAAGTACTGTTTGTCAAGAAGTATTGAACTTTTTTTTTTTTTTTTTTTTTACAAATAAAGTGTCTATTAATTATTCCAACTAGCTAGCTAGCTAGCCAGCTAGCTAGCTAGGTAAGTAGCAAGCTAGCTAGCTAGTTGGAATAATTAATAGACACTTTTTTTTTGACAAATAAAGTGTCTATTAATTATTTCAACTAGCTAGCTAGCTAGCTAGCTACTTACCTAGCTACCTTCCTATTTAGCTAGTTGCTTAGCTAAATAAACTACCATCTCTCCCATTGGGACTACAAACTTCAAATATATCAAACATACACAAATAATGATTGGACTCTATACATCTGGAAAAAAAAATAAAATGTTGCTTTCTTTGACTAGTCATCACTTAGATTTATTGCATTTTGATAGACACCATTTATCTAGAAGGATTTACAAAGATCTAATTTATCAATTTGAGCTGAGGATTAAGGGCCTCACTCAAGAGCCCTGCAGTTGCAGCTTGATGAGCTTGTGATTTGAACTCACAAAGTCTAATAACCACTTAGCTACCTCCATCACTAGCTTCCATCACCAGCTACATACCCAGAATACTAAATACTGGGAATACTGGGCCTATTAATCCATTTACTTGTACGTTTAAAGTTATAAAAACCACCTGACAAGTTGTTACTTACATTATAGTGGCTATAAATGGTCAGTTCTTTACCAGCCTCTTTTATTCTCTGTCTTTTGTCCATCATACAAGTATGTGCTATTATACAAATGATAACATTTTACACAGTGCATAGTTGTAAATCTGTTACGTTACAGTTGGCACTCTGGTGATCAACACAAACGCAGAATCGGACATTCAGCAGATTTCTGAGGTATGTGATGAAATATAATGCATAAAAAACCCACATTAAAAACGCCTTACATATATATATATATACATATATATATATATATATATATATATATATATATATATATATATATATATATATATATATATATATATATATAGTAAGGCGTTTTTAATGTGGATTTTTTTATGCATTATATTCCATCACATACCTCAGAAATCTGCTGAATGTCCGATATATATATATATATATACCATAACCAAACATGAGTTCTAAAGAAAATTATTCCTATAAAGTAAAAGTAAAGTAAAGAGTGGAAGGTCAGGGGTCAAGCTCTAGTATCAAGAATTTGCCACTCTTGGGCCCTTAACGGGCTGTGTATCATGGCTGACCCTGAGTCCAGCTTTCTAACATCTCCAAGATATGTAAAGAAAAAATTTCACTGTGCTGTAATATAATAAAAAAGCATCTTTACCTTTAAAATACCAAAATATTGGTTGATTTGGCTTGAATTCATTCAGAGATTCATTCGCTACATTGCCAAAAATGTATGCGGACGAGTTGCATGGCATTAATGGGGTTATTAATCAAAGAAAAATTCTTCTCAGCAAATGTTGGTACTTCTGGTCAGGGGAGAACAACCTTTTCTACTTATAATGAAAAAATTAAGTAAATCAACATCCAGATTGAAATGAAGTTGCTTGGTGATGATGTTTCCACTTAAAAGTGCTATACACCTCAAACTGAACCAATTCTAGGCGTATAAAAAGTGGCATCCTTGATGCCTGCGTGGATTTCTTTGGTTTACATGCTTTGCTGTGCACTGGAGTTGGAAGCCAAGTCTTCAGACTGGAGCGCAGCCATTATTTAATAACGTCTCCCTTCTCGCTCATGCTCTTAGATCTAATTAATCCTACAACTTGGAGCTTTCCAGTGGAGACCGAGATTGACACCAAGCAACAGTCAGCGTTTAGCAAAGTGAAAAACGATGCCAGAGCACACTTGCATCTGATTCATATTACATTCCGAACTACATTAAACCGAGGCAATCCTGAAACACAGCACAGATGGATTTGTAATAGTGTAATTTATAATAATATATATAATGTATATGATAAGTGATAGATGATGTCATGTGTTGTGTGGGTCAACATGATCAAATTCGCAATGCAAACACTGACATTAGATCTACAAGTGAATGCTTTAAATCTACAAGTAAAGCGATAACCAAGCGACACAGGGGGAGCCATGACATAAATATTTATATGCTGGCAGCAGTTACAGGAACCATGTTTTACACTAATAAGCAAGTGTTTATAAAAGGTGGACGGTAGGGCAACATTAGAGAAGACCAGCTCATCCATCAAGAAGACTAAACCATTGCTTCTATGGTTACTAAATTCTTGCAGACCTCCTGTGTTGCAAAGAAGCTTTATAATTGAATAGGATGTGATAAAGTCATGCCCAGAGGTACAAAAATAGAGACAAAATAAAACAAAAATGAAGTATACAATTATGTATTCATTATGAGTGTAATTCAGTGCCATTGAATGTATCTGGCTCCGAATCCATCATAATCAGAATTTGGATTTAATATAAAGTGGGTGTGACCTAAAGCAAAATTATAATTTTATTAAACTGTTTTTTAGAATTTTTAACTGTAGTTAAACTTTAAGTTGAATAGAACGTAGGGGTTTTTTTCAAAGAGAAATATGTTTTTTGTACATGACGTTTAATGATTCTAATTAAGCAGTAATTTAAACCCCTAAGACCCTGACCAGACCACTTACTAAGGCTTGATAAAAACATGGGGAAAAAAATAGACAACCTCTAAGAAAAACCAACTGAGGCTTCGCAATTAGACGCATAGCGAACAATACAATACGTTTAAGATACATATGAAGCAGATACCGATGTGATACAATTCCCCCCTATTACGATGCGGTGTGATCTGATTCCGATTTGATTCAACACAGTGTTATTCAATGCAATACGATGTAATAAAAAAACATGATGCTATGCAATTCTATATAGAAGAGTTCACTTTTATTTCTTTGGTTTAGACAGACAGCAAATCAAAAACGTACTTAAGTGCCTTTCGACTTCTAACCCATTACCCTTTTACCAACAGGCCTTTGTAGAAGAAAAAAAAAAAAAAGAATAAAGATTAAATAAACCCACACTTTCTTTCATGTTCTGTCTCCAGGAAGATGCAGCTCTGCCTCTGCCATGTTAATCTGTATCCTATGTGACTCCCAGGACACGCCTCGGGTCTCGGTAGTGTCGCGATACGTCATATTCACGTAGCAGCAGTGGTGCTGAGAGAATATTACGGTGGCCGAGAAGTGCAAAACACATTAACAAATCCGAAAACAAATTAACAAATCCGAAAACAAATTAACAAATCCAAAAACAAAACAACAAATCCAAAAACAAAACAACAAATCCAAAAACAAAACAACAAATCCAAAAACAAATTACCAAATCCGAAAACAAATTAACAAATTCAAAAACAAATTAACAAATCCGAAAACAAATCCATTCACAAACTATACCTACCTTTTCTGGTTTGTCTGAATCGTTGCACGAAACACATTAACAAATCCAAAAAACACAACGACAAGCCAGACAAACCGGAAAAGGTAGGTATAGTTTGTGAATGGAAACTTACAGATCATTGGACGAGACACCTGTCACTCACCTGTATATCTTGACTGACAGGTGTCTTGTCCAATGATCTGTAAGTTTCCATTCGCAAACTATACCTACCTTTTCCGGTTTGTCTGGCTTGTCGTTGTGTTTTTTGGATTTGTTAATGTGTTTTTGAATTTGTTAATTTGTTTTCGGATTTGTTAATGTGTTTTTGAATTTGTTAATTTGTTTTCGGATTTGTTAATTTGTTTTCGAATTTGTTAATTTGTTTTTGGATTTGTTATTTTTTTTTTGGATTTGTTAGTGTTTTCTTATTTGTTAATTTGTTTTCGGATTTGTTAATGTGTTTTTGGATTTGTTGATTTGTTTTTGGATTTGTTAATTTGTTTTTGGATTTGTTAATTTGTTTTTGGATTTGTTAATTTGTTTTTGGATTTGTTAATTTGTTTTTGGATTTGGTAATTTGTTTTCGGATTTGTTAATTTGTTTTTGGATTTGTTAATTTGTTTTTGGATTTGTTAATGTGTTTTGCACTTCTCGGCCACCGTAGAATATGCGTGAGAAACAGTTTAGCAAAGAGAAATCAATCTACATAAAAAATACGGGTAACAAATTATTGGTCACTTTCTAAACAATAAAAGTATAGCACATCTACTAATAGTTATATATAAATAAAAAGTTTCTTCCCCTGATGTAAATATTTTACAAACAATGCATAGCAATGCAAATAACAACTTGCATGCACACTTTTATAAATCAATAGATCACAATGTTGACTTTTATGCTGAATCCAGACTTTTATGCTGATGCCCCAATGAGAATCTGTGAATCTTATATTTTAATTTTCTAATTTAGTACCCCCTTTATTGTTACAATATGCTCCACAGTCCTAGGAAGGTTTTTTATTTGATTTTGAAGCATTATTGTGGCTATTTGAGCTCATTTAGCAACAAGAGCATCAGTGAGATCAGGTAAAATGTAATCAAAAGTTGTGGTATGAAGTCAAGACTCAGTGCAGGACCACTTTACTGTTGGCAAATTATGTGTTCAGGTATGGGTGTTTGTAATGCTCCAAATATATTCTGTACAATCATATGCTTCAAATGCTTTAATTTGCTCAAGTTCTCCCACACCATCCCACTGTTGTGCTCCCTCCACTGGCTTCCAGTAGCTGCACATATCAGATTCAAAACACTGACGCTTGCCTACAAGGCCAAAGATGGAGACCTCTAGCACTGCTCAACTGGTACCACATTCTCTCAAGATAAGAGGTAAGTATACTTCAAGGCTCTTCTCTGTTCTGGCACCGAGGTGGTTCAATGAACTTCCTCTAGATGTCCAAGCAGCGGAGACCCTGGCTATCTTCAAGCAACGGGTGAAGACCTTCCTCTTTCCGAAATACTTAAACTAACACTTTCCAAGTTTGCTTTATTACAAAAAAATTTCTTAACAGAGTTGTAGGCGGATTTATCTTAAGTTGTAATCTAGCGTACCAGTGTGGATTTATCTATTAATAGAGACTTAAAACACTCTTGTACTTCGCTCTGGACAACAGCGTCTGCTAAATGCCACAATTGTAATTGTCATTTAGAAAAATTTGTGTGATGGCCATGTGTTAAACTTTTGGCCATACAGTGTATATGAATCCACAATTACTAGTACTGAAGTCTGATAAATAATGCCTAATAAATTACATTCATACTGTCATGCTGCAGTTCATATAGTCACATAGCTGCTTTAACTCTAGGGTCAATTAAAAAAGAAAAGAAAGGGAAAAGAAAGATGGCGTTGGTGGTGGGGTGGGGTGGGGTTGTTGATGGGTCACTCACCAAAGCTTAAAACCACAGCGTACAGTCCCACCATCATGTTACATTTAATAGATATTGATCCTGTTTCTTTTCTTTAATTGGAACATTCAACTAATTATAATTGTAATTAAAAGCTGACCGGTGATTGCTAAACCTTTTTCTAGTCGCCTTCAGATCAACATAAACATAAAGATTTATGCAATGCCCTGACTCACAGGTTCAAAGTTAAAAGCTGCAGTATGTAACATTTCTTAATGGATTTAAAAGTGACATTATAAGGTCATTAGTATGAAAGTAGAAAAAGTCACTTGCTCTCGCTCAGGGAAACTCGGAGAACCCTGAGAGAAGTCAGGTTTGGGTTAGATTTCTTGTTTATTGACTCGCACAACAGTCTGAGGTCTAAAAATCTCCCTAGTATTGTTGCTAATGTTCTGAATCTTGGCTTTCTGAATCAGGGACATTGATTAATGACAATATGTTCAAAAGGCCAACACCCACAGAACTCAGAGAGAGCTGGCAAGCTAGAAATAAAGTGCAACAGACCCTGAGCAAGAAAAAGAAAATGGTGATAAATAAACACTGGCTTAGCATTGTACAAGTGATCAGAGCTTGTACATTTAATAGGAAAAAGAATGATGCATTTATTTTTTTCTTGTTAATCATCAAAATTATTCTAGAGATTTGCATCAGATAATTATTTCCCTAGCAGAGATTTTATGCAGCAAGTCTTAAATAAGTCTTGAGTGTATATTGGCTTGCCATTTGATACCGTCAATAAAATATACACTCTTCTACAGTGAGATGCTTGCATATATATTTCTGCAAGTCATCTACCACTGCTTTAGATCCAGCATGGTCTGATGAGCTAGCAGATGCTCAAGCACAGGCTGAGCTGAACAAAATAAATAATCATCTTCACTAGCATGTACAATATTTGCCATCTTGTACATCTTGTTGATTAAAAAAAAAAAAAAAAAAAAAAAAAAAGGTTTACTGAAGTAATAATTATACTGGAATCGATGAGCTACCAGTTTAGACGTTGGTCTGAGTAACTTGGAAAATTCTAAACAAACAAACCTGATTAATGAGGTAAAATAAATGCTGGTTTCCCTGAGATTTTAAAACAGAACCAAAACTATTTGGACACCTGATTTTTCCAGCCATATGTGATTTTCTTCCCCTCAAACTGTTACCACAATAGGGACTAAATGCAGGATGAGAAGAGCCTATACATATCTAATGGTCAGGTGTCCACAAACTTTTGTCCATACGGCATGCATCAGGTTTCATCTTTTGACTTCCACTTTCAACTTCCACATTTTAGAGATCGAGACAGAACACATACTACTAAATACAGGAAGTGTGCTAGTTCTCCAACTCTCTAGAGAGATTTGTTTCAACAGGGGAAAAAAATTATTGATTTAATTTCAATACATTTTCATTATTCAGAGATGAGCAAGACAGATCTCCGTGAAATATCTGTGGAACAGTAATATTTAAAAGGCTTTTTTTTTTTTACATGGACAAATTGCAATTTCAGTGTATTGTGGGTGTATGACTGTACAAAATGATACAAAATCCAGAATAGCAACCAAATGTACATTATTTCAGGCTGGAAGAGATCATGGTAAAAAAAAATTATAAATAAAAATAAAAAATAAATAAATTCATTTTAGCAAGGAAAAATTTCTTGAATAAAATCAAATTGATCAAGTATTTAATAAGATTACAGTAAACCCAATGGAAGATGGAATGGAATATATATATATATATACACACAGTACAGACCAAAAGTTTGGACACACCTTCTCATTCAAAGAGTTTTCTTTATTATGAAAATTGTAGATTTACACTGAAGGCATCAAAACTATGAATTAACACATGTGGAATTAAATATGGAATTATATACATAACAAAAAAGTGTGAAACAACTGAAAATATGTCATATTGTAGGTTCTTCAAAGTAGCCACCTTTTGGTTAGATTACTGCTTTGCACACTCTTGGCAACTCCTTTAATTGTTTGACTTGCTAAGATGTAGACTTTTGTAAAAAGTACACACAAACTAAAATAACTTGAAAGTATTCGGGCTGAAATATCAACCCATTAGAAAGTGAATATTATGTTATTAACAATAACAAGTGAGCATGATGTGATTTGTTGTCTTGGATCGTTCACCTGAGAACCTATTAAAGCAATTGCTTTTTAATTCGGTTAGCCAAAACTGGTTCAGCACATGAAAAGTGGGCGGGGCTAATATGGCTCAAAGCTTTATTTGCCAATCGCAAAAAGGATCCGAGTAACCTCGGAGTAGTGTAGGAGGTCACAATTTTATTCCTGGAGAGATCGTGGTCAATCAGGTTTCGAATATGAGGCCACTCCCTGTCTGACATTTCTCAGATTTCATATATCTGATTGGTCACCATGATATGGGTTGATTTATTTTCTGTAACTCATCACTAACACTGTAGTCAAACTGCAAGGTATCAGTGGGAGAAGTAGATTCATCTGTAAGGTCACTTTGCTTAGAAAGCACGTAGCTAGTCATGGTGTTAGCATGCAGACAGGCAAATAAACCAACCTTACCCAATGTGGTGGGACAAAAGAATGAGTGAAATGAACCAATTTTGCTTAAGCATTCAACTGGCTGTGTGTGCTGAGACTGAAGTTTTAAAGTGGCAAAAAAATAAAAATTGCCAATGTTTCATTCACCAGTCACAAAAATGACCTGAATAACCACCCAATTAAAAGCTAAACGAAGGTGAAGCTAGCTATAGCATAAGTAGTGTACAGTGCATCCGGTAAGAATTCACAGAGCTTTAATACATTGAAATCTTTGCAAATAAAGATAAAAAGTTTTTTATTAAAGATAAAAAAAATTTTTTTTCATTATTAATTAATCACATGTACTGTACATTAGTATTCACAGCCTTTGCTCGATAGTTGAAGTACCTTTGACACCAATTACAGCCTCAAGTCTTTTTGAACACAAGGTGGGCTGTCATGTGCCTTTTACTGAGGAGTGGCTTCTGTCTGGCCACTCTACCATACAGACCTGATTTGTGGAGTGCTGCATAGATGGTTGTTCCTCTGAAATGTTCTCCTCTCTTCACAGAGACCTTCTGGTTCTTGGTCACCGCCTGACTAAGGCCCTAATACCCCAATCGCTCAGTTTGGCCGGGCAGCTCGCTCTAGAAAGAGTCTTGGTGGTTCCAAACTTCGTCCATTTACATAGGATGGAGGCTACTGTGCTCATTGGTATCTTCAATGCTGGAGAATTTTTTCGGTGCTTCGAAACAGCTCCTGTCTTGAAAGGTCTAATTCCTTGGACTTAATGGTTTGCTTTGTGCTCTGACATACTCTGTTAACTGTGGGACGTTATACAGACAGGTTCCAAATCATATTCAATTATCTGAATTTACTACAAATGGACTGCAATGGAGTCAAGGAGAATCAGTGGAAACAGGATGCACCTGAGCTCAATGTTGAGTGTCAAGGCTGTGAATACTTATGTACATGTGATTTTATCATTTTTTTAATATACAGTATATATATATATATATATATATATATATATATATATATATATATATATATATATATATATATATATATATATTAATATTTATATATATATATATATATATATATATATATATATATATATATATATATATATATATATATATATATATACACAGTGGGTACGGAAAGTATTCAGACCCCCTTAAATTTTTCACTCTTTGTTATATTGCAGCCATTTGCTAAAATCATTTAAGTTCATTCTTCTTCCTCATGAATGTACACACAGCACCCCATACTGACAGAAAAACACAGAATTGTTGACATTGTTGCAGATTTATTAAAAAAGAAAAACTGAAATATCACATGGTCCTAAGTATTCAGACCCTTTGCTGTGACACTCATATATTTAACTCAGGTGCTTTCCATTTCTTCTGATCATCCTTGAGATGGTTCTACACCTTCATTTGAGTCCAGCTGTGTTTGATTATTCTGATTGGACTTGATAAGGAAAGCCACACACCTGTCTATATAAGACCTTCCAGATCACAATGCATGTCAGTGCAAATGAGAATCATGAGGTCAAAGGAACTGCCTGAAGAGCTCAGAGACAGAATTGTGGCAAGGCACAGATCTGGCCAAGGTTACAAAAAGATTTCTGCTGCACTTAAGGTTCCTAAGAGCACAGTGGCCTCCATAATCCTCAAATGGAAGACGTTTGGGACGACCAGAACCCTTCCTAGAGCTGGCCGTCCGGCCAAACTGAGCTATCGGGGGAGAAGAGCCTTGGTGAGAGAGGTAAAGAAGAACCCAAAGATCACTGTGGCTGAGCTTCAGAGATGCAGTCAGGAGATGGGAGAAAGTTGTAGAAAGTCAACCATCACTGCAGCCCTTGACCGGCTTTATGTCAGAGTGGCCCGACGGAAGCCTCTCCTCAGTGTAAGACACATAAAACCCTGCATGGAGTTTGCTAAAAAACACCTGAAGGACTCCAAGATGGTGATAAATAAGATTCTCTGGTCTGATGAGACCAAAATCAAACTTTTTGGCCTTAATTCTAAGCGGTATGTGTGAAGAAAACCAGGCACTGCTCATCACCTGTCCAATACAGTCCCAACAGTGAAGCATGGTGGTGGCAGCATCATGCTGTGGGGGTGTTTTTCAGCTGCAGGGACAGGACGACTGGTTGCAATCGAGGGAAAGATGAATGCGGCCAAGTACAGGGATATCCTGGACAAAAACTTCTCCAGAGTGCTCTGGACCTCAGACTGGGCCGAAGGTTTACCTTCCAACAAGACAATGACCCTAAGCACACAGCTAAAATAACGAAGGAGTGGCTTCACAACAACTCTGTGACTGTTTTTGAATGGCCCAGCCAGAGCCCTGACTTAAACCCAATTGAGCATCTCTGGAGAGACCTAAAAATGGCTGTCCACCAACGTTTACCATCCAACCTGACAGAACTGGAGAGGACCTGCAAGGAGGAATGGCAGAGGATCCCCAAATCCAGGTGTGAAAGACTTGTTGCATCTTTCCCAAAAAGACTCCTGGCTGTATTAGATCAAAAGGGGGCTTCTACTAAATACTGAGCAAAGGGTCTGAATACTTAGGACCATGTGATATTTCAGTTTTTCTTTTTTAATAAATCTGCAACAATGTCAACAATTCTGTGTTTTTCTGTCAGTATGGGGAGCTGTGTGTACATTCATGAGGAAGAAGAATGAACCTAAATGATTTTAGCAAATGGCTGCAATATAACAAAGAGTGAAAAATTTAAGGGGGTCTGAATACTTTCCGTACCCACTGTATATATGTATATATTTAATACATTTGCAAAGATTTCAAACAAACATCTTTCACATTGTCATTATGGGGTATAGATATTGAGAAAAATAATTAATTAAGTCCATTTTGGAATAATGCTGCAACAATGTGGAAAAAGTGAAGCTCTGCGAATACTTTCTGGATGCACTGTAAGATGCTTTTATTTGTCACATATACAATACAGCACACATTTTTTCTTTGCATATCCCAGCTTATTATAAAGCGGCATCCTCAGCTATAGATATAGCTATCTTTCACCTTAACCCTGGAGCAGAGAGGGTTAAAGGCCTTCTCTGGAGCCCAACAGGGGCAGCTTGATGTGCTGGAGCTTGAACTGCCAACCTTCCAATCAATAACCCAGAGCCTTATATGCTACCCATTTCTGAAAGAAATGAAAGTGTAAAATTGGAATATTAGGTGACATCCTCTCTGGCAGCTCTCACATTAGTTTGAACGTCATATATTTGACTGCTCTGTACAGTAGGGGTTAATTCATTTTCTGTAACCATATCACAGTAAAGTTTGTGTTACGGTTGTTCGACTTGCGATTTTTCAATCTTACTATGACATTATTGAAAAAAATAAAATGGTAAAAATCTTTTAATTTTTGAGCAGCATTTTAATCATACTTTGGGACGCTGCCAGGATGCTTTCAACTTGTGAAATGCCTTACTCTCCTCAGAGATCAGTTTGTGTTAGTGAGCATATTTTTTTTTCAGTTTTTGGGGTTTTAAAGCCCAATACAGAAATAGAGCAGGTCTGGCTATGCCCTCCACTTGCTTGGGCATGCGCCTTTGTCCACATACATATTTACTGTAAAGTTTATACGGTGCTGTACTGTAAATTACTGTTTTGTTACATTAAAACAATAATTTACACCCAACAATGCACCAAATACTGTTCACCATTCTCAAAGACCCCTGGTAGTCTAGGCCATATCTCGACTTAATATTTGCAAGTTATTATGGGGTTATTGCTATGCATTTCCATCATAAACCTGTAGTGCCTACTGCAAGGCAACACTAATACATTACCACCATTTTTTTGCAACAACCTATTCACCAAATTAACAAAATTTTAAATTGAAAAAAAGAAACAAATAAAAAAAAAATACACACAGTATATATATTCATTCATTCATTCATTCATATTCTTCCGCTTATCCGTAATTCGGGTCGCGGGGGCAGCAGTCTAAGCAGGCCCCCGCCTTCGACTGCTGCCCAATCCTCACAGCACCGTCCCTTACGGTCCCTCCTGCAGGTGGTGAGCCCACGGGAAGCAGTATATATATATATATATATATATATATATATATATATATATATATATATATATATATATATATATATATATATACTGATTTACACATACATACATACATACATACATACACACACACACACACACACACACACACACACACACAACATTGACTAATCTATAACAGTACACCCTCAAGTGTTTTACCTCTTACATGTACTTTTTATTTAAACATTGCTGTAAGTATAACTTATAAAATAATTGTCTCGTATGCCTTCAGGTGATAAGACTTTGTATGAAAGGCAGATTGCGAACACTGGGTAGTGTTAATCCACATGGAATACATAATATCATAATTATATTTTATTAGTAGAAGTGATGTAAAATGGATCTAGGAAAAAAAAAAAAAACTATTCCTTTACACTTTCTTACAATATAAATATAAAACTGTGGAGGAGAAAAAAAAAGAAAAAATAAATTATATATATATATATATATATATATATATATATATATAGTACAGACCAAAAGTTTGGACACACCTTCTCATTCAAAGAGTTTTCTTTATTTTCATGACTATGAAGATTGTAGATTCACACTGAAGGCATCAAAACTATGAATGAACACATGTGGAATTATATATGGAATTATATACATAACAAAAAAGTGTGAAACAACTGAAAAATGTCATATTGTAGGTTCTTCAAAGTAGCCACCTTTTGCTTTGATTACTGCTTTGCACACTCTTGGCATTCTCTTGATGAGCTTCAAGAGGAAGTCACCTGAAATGGTCTTCCAACAGTCTTGAAGGAGTTTCCCGAGAGATGCTTGGCACTTGTCGGCCTTTTTGCATATTATATATATATATATATATATATATATATATATATATATATATATATATATATATATATATATATATATATATATATGAATATATGAATATGAGAGAGAGAGAGAGAGAGAGAGAGAGAGAGAGAGAGAGAGAGAGAGAGAGAGAGAGAGAGAATATATTGCCTCATCAGCAGGAACTATAACAGAATGAGGGGATTCTGGAATTTTCTACGTTTTGTAAAATTCATTGGGTAAAAAACTACTGGATTATATTGGACAGACGGACTTTATATAACACTTAAAGACAGAAAAAAAAAAAACAGCAATGCATATATTTAATCATAAAAGCTTAAAATGAAAATGTTTATCAATCACCATAAAAGGAGCTGCAAATATGAACAGTTGTATTACATTGTTCCAAAACTTTCCAACAATCATTTAAAAAGATGGGAAAGATTGTAAAAGAGTCTGATGAAGTATTCGATCCTTGTGCAGTAGGAGAAGCAGATTTATTCGCAAGTTCACTTTGTTTTGAGAGCATCTCCGGCTTCGGTAGTCAGGGTGGTAGCATGCAGAGAGCCAGATGACCCATCCTGGCCTTGAGTGTTTGGGCAAAAGGATGTGTGAAATGACCCATTTTTTGGCTAATCCCGTATTCTACTGGCTAAGAGTCCTGAGAACAAACAGTTTAAAAGTAGTAAAAAAAAGAAAAGAGTGCAACAGTTTTCAAAGAAGAGCTGGCAAAATTTCTAGAATCGTTTTGTCCCCAGTGATGATAAATACAAGAAGTTCAGAAACACTTTTATAAATTCCAAACTGATCTTGGACAGGATGTACATGCTGCATTTTTTTTTTTTTTGAAGAAGAAGAAGAAAAAGAAATGCTCAAATGTAACAGTCTTGAGTCTGGATTGGAATCCCTCCAATTGTTTTTTTTTATTTAAAACTATTGGTGTCCACTATTCATTAATATATTATTTATTTTTTAATTATTAAAGTTCTATATTTAAAAGTTCATAATGATAAAAAAAAAAACCTGACAGTCTAGACTTTAGAGCTGGGTCAAGCTTTAGGCTTAGCAACATACATACACACATATATATATATATATATATATATATATATATATATATATATATATATATATATATATATATATATATATATATATATATATATATATATATATAAACAACAACATAAAATAAAAAATAGAAGCGTCCATAAGGATCATTTGGTAAATATTTGAGATCTTTACCCACACACACACACACACACACACACACACACACACACACACTCACACACTTATGTATAATACACACAGCATCCAGAAGCTGCTGATGTTGCTACACTCCAGCGTGTTGACGTATCCACTGACGGAACTTTGTGAGTCGTGTGTAGACACCGGGTTTGTTGCGACGTGCACAGCCTTCTCCCCAACTCACTATCCCGCACTGGAACCAAATATTAGCTTCGGAGAGACAAACCAGAGGACCGCCCGAGTCACCCTGCACAAAACACACAAGAACATTTAAGATATAATGTTAAGAACCTTTTGAAAGTTTGGAAAAACTTTTAAAGTGTTTGAGATACACATGCTTGTTCCTTTTATTTGCAACACACCAGGTCGTTTAACGGTATGAAGATTTACTTTGACCAAACAAATATATAAACGCACAGATATTACGGTTTATTCTCATTGAAAAACCCGACCTTAGCATGAACAACAGCTCTACACACTCTTGTTATCTGGACAGTTACAGAAATTCAGATGAAATACGTTGCGATGCCTTTAGTAAAAACTTGCCAAATGTGTTCTTCAATTGTTGTAGATTTCTTTCTAAAATTCTGACCCAGAGCAGTTCAATAGGATTTAGGTATGATGACTGGACAGCTCATTCCATGATGAATAACACTCAGGATGACTGCTCTCTATATAACACTTAAAGAGCTTAGACGTAGGCTTCGGGTCATCGTCTTGTTGTAAGGTGAATTTGGTTTCAATGAGCCACAGAAAGAATTGAATGGTGTTGAAGTATGGAATGGTAGCAATGTTGGATTCGTTTTCCTTTTACCCACAATAATGCTCCAACATTCCCTGCTCCAAAACCACCCCAAACCATTAAGCTTCCACGTCCATGTCTAACTATAAGGGTGGGGCAGTCTGCCAACATCTTCTCTTCTGTTCTCTGTCTAGTAAGTTCTTCTGTTAGAGCAAAAAAACTTCACATTTGGACTCATCCACAGAAAATGTTTCTAGTAACTCACTGTCCGAATCGTGTGTGTTTGCCTTTTAACTAGTTTGTTAAATATATAAAAGAAACATGCATGTGTCTCAAAAACAATAAAAGACTTGGTGCTCACAAACTTTTGACCTGCACTGTACATTATAATTAATAAGAAAATAGAATACTCTAAGGGAACAAAGCTAAGACTAAAAATTGTGTTAAAAAAGACAAACAAAGGTGTAAAAAAGATAAATAAATAAAACAGGAGACTGGAAAGATTAATAGAAGCCGTAAAAGAGGAGCCAAAAAAGGATACAGATAAATATAAATAGATAAGATAAACAAAAAGAATGAAAATGTGAGAATGAGAAATAAACAACTATATACGGGGAAAAGATTAATAGAGGAAAGGAAAGGTAGTAGATTGGGAAATTAATATGCAAGAAGAGAGTGCAGGAAAAAGAAAAATGAGGCACAGAAAAAAAACAGTATAAGTTGAAGAGATAAAGGGAGAAAAGGGACCAAAAAGGTAAATGTGTTCGGCAAAACAAAAAACGATAAAAAAAAAAAACAAACACACACACACACACACACTGAATTTTACAAAGATTTTTATTTTGAACATAAATAAGCTGCACCAGTCTATAAGCCGCAGGTCTACATTGAAACTAATGAACTTTACACAGGCTTTAATAAAAGACAGTGTCTGTTACACGGCTTGTATCTAAACAGTAGCCTACCAAGAAAGTCATTGTTTACTGTCTTCCTCCTTCCTTTCACAACAATTTCTCTCGGGAGGTTATCTTTTGGCATTGTGGTGCGTTTAAAAATCACCATCGGTGAAGCTTTTCTCCCGATGCCGTGCAGCTCAGAACACAGGTGAAGTGTTTTTCATGCCCGGTTGTTTTCAGCGTGACGAATGATTTGCATTTCCTGTAGACAGTCCGAGTGAGCGGCAGGTCAAACGTCAGAGGAACCACATCCATATTTATGATGTGCCGCGGCCCGATTCAGTGGGAGCGCATCTGATTTAATATTAAGAGTTTCATTGGTTCACCTGAACCCGTTCCGCTATTTCATTAGTCTAATGTTATGGGGCCCAGGAAAAATCCATAAATTAGCCGCTTCGTTTTTTAAGCCGCGAGGTTCAAAGCGTGGGAAAAAAGTAGCGGGTTATAGTCCGGAAAATACGGTGTGTGTGTGTGTGTGTGTGTGTGTGTGTGTGTGTGTGTGTGTGTGTGTGTGTGTGTGTATATATATATATATATATATATATATATATATATATATATATATATATATATATATATATATATATATATATATATATATATATATATACACACACACACACACAAACACACACATACATATAAATACACACACACACACACACACACACACACACACACACACACACACACACACACACACACATATACATACATACATACACAAAACAACAAACGTTTCATAATGAAGTGTTGCATTCGTTCTGGAGGAAATAAAAATTTTCAATTTCAAAAAATTTAATTAGCTTCTTTTCTAGATAATGGTGCATGATGTAAACCACAGAAAGGCTCCGTAAACTTTATTATTGCATCGCCCTTCAGCCTACAGTCTTTCCGCACCAAAATACGATTTTAGTGCTGCAAGATAACCGCCTTGAAAGGAGTGACCGCTTGTTTCATGTACAATACACCTTATGTGACGTTAATACATCTTGCATCCTGTCTGTGTGAAAGCACTAAATAAATGGACGTGATTAGAGATGGATGTTCATCCAAATATATTTTGGGTGATGTAAGAAAATAATTACCTCAGAGGTTGTACAAAAGGTGTATTAGCTGTTTAAGGGGGACACATTGTGTACATTAGATTTTTAAAACTTTGCATCAAATAAAAAAGAGGAGGACACAGAGGACGATAAATGAATTAAGAAAGAAAACGAGGGAGAAAATAATAGACAAGAATCTGAAAGAAAACATAAAGAAAGAGACGATAATGAGTGAGAGGAGCTGTGGGTGGGAGAGACACAGATAGAGAATTTAATTATTATTATGATCAATTGTCATCAATCATATCGTACTTCTAATTTAGCCGTATTATTTATTGTTCCATTTCATTTCGTCGCCATTACTCCGGAATGATTTGTTTTAGGTGTAATACAATTTTGCCGTTAATTACTTTGCCAATATCGCTGCGTAAACAGCGCAGGCAATAAAGCCTGTTTGGATTGGAAACTGAAATGAGAGAACGTGAGAGAGGACGAGCCAGCACATGAGTGTGAATTAGAGAAGACAGGGCGACTGTGGAGATACAGAGAGATGGGAAGAGACAGGCGAAGGCAGGAAGGGTTTGTCTGAGGGAAGCGAAGTAAAATAAAAAGATTAGGGGTGGAAAGAGCAGACAAGTATGAGGAAGAAAGGATGAACAACAGCTAAAGGAATTATGGAAATTGGTCCGATTTTCATATCAGGGAGCAGAGGACAACAATTATACTCCTGCAGCATGAGCTGTGAACAAGCACACGCACAAACACAATCTGCAGGAGATACAAAGTCCAAGTCATGTTTACATTTGAGGAACAAAACACAACAAATTAAGCATTTCTCATCTCTCAAAAAGGCCAGAATATTGAAGCTGACAATGAAAGAGGTGTGGCTTCAGCACCTTTCAGTAAAGTAGAAGAGGTGTGGCTTCCACTTTCATCAGCCACAGTGAAAAAGGCATGGCTGTTGTGTTTATCACTTGAAGCAGGAGAGGCGTGGCTTCTGTGTTCATCTGTCACAGTGCAGGTGTTGTTTATTTGTCACAGAAGCTATACCTTGCTCACAATAAAGCAGGTGTGGCTTTTGCCCCTTTCAGTAAAGTGGAGGAGGCGTGGCTTCTGTTCTCATCAGCCCTAGTGAAAAAGGCATGGTTGCTGTGTTTGTCACTTTCAGGGCGGTAGGTGTGGCTTCAATGTTCCTCAGTCACAGCAGAGATGTGGCTTCTGTTTATCCATCCCAATGAAGGAGGTGCAGTCTCAGGATTTATTTGTCCTAATGGTTACTGTGTATAGAACATGGAGTAAAGGCGGTATAGCTTCTGCATTCATTTGTGACAGGTGGAGAAGGTGTGGCTTCTAAAATCAGTTGTCACAGTAAAGAAGACATTTCTTCATGTTCATCTTTCACAATGAAGGCTTCTGCTGTGGCTTCATCTATGTTCAATGCATTTACAGCATCTTGACAGATGCCCTTGTCCAGAGTGACTTACATTTATCTCTTACACGTTTATAGGACTGTGGTGAGACCTGCGATGTTGTATGGTTTAGAGACAGTGGCACTGAGTAAAAGACAGGAGGTGGAGCTGGAGGTAGGGTACCTCCACCACATTGCCCTCCCTCCCATTCACACACATGTACTCTGTCTTACTCCTACTGACTTTCATTCCTCTTCTCTCCAGCACGTACCTCCACCTCTCCAGGCTCTTCTCAACCTGCTCCCTACTCTCACCACAAATAACAATATCCGCAAACATCATAGTCGACAGAGACTCCTGTCTGACCTCGTCCGTCAACCTGTCCATCACCACTGCATATTAACTTATTGAGAGAAAACGAATAGTTCTATGTGAAATCAGACATTGAGCACATACACATCACCAGAATGGCAGGATCCTCATCCCATAGCACCTCTGCGAATAATTAAATGAGAGATTGGTAGCCGAATCAGGCTCTTCCAATCGAAGCGTTGAATCTTCGACTACTCTGTGTCGCCCCCTACTGATGTCTAGGACTTATTTTAATTTATTGTTTTTTTTTTTTTTTTATTATTATTATTAAAATGCCCATAACATCCAAAATCTCAGAAAAGCAAATATGCAACTCATGACTTTAAAATCCTTTGTAATATTGTGTGACAGAGTCTTAAATCTAGCAAGAATTCGATAACATTTGTCTTACACTATTAAGGCTCGAAATTAAGAAAGTCTTGTTTAAATTACATTTGACTCAGCCAGTGTTTAGTAGTAATGTTCATATACAACCATTCAAATGTATAGATATGATCATTTAGTTTAACACAGAGGGAGACGAAAAGGGAAACTAGATAGGGAAGAAAGATATGAGTTTAGTTACAGATCATAAGGGGAAAAGAGGAAGAGCAGAGAATGTGTCAGCAGTGTAGCAGAGATGGATGTCCTTCGATTATTTCAGACTGAAGCTGGCATTCCTTATAAACGTGTTTCTGGTCATTTCATAGATTTTTTGGAATCTTGTAAGTTTAAATATGACATTTCCAATCGAGCTCAAAGCTTAAGTGAAAAAACTGAGGGGAAGAAAAAAATGTGTGTATATGTACAGTATATGGATCTATTTTTAACAAAGATAAAGATGTGTGCGTCTATACCTGACAAGCATCCACACCTCCGGAAAGGAAGCCGCTGCACAACATGCGCGAGGTCACCTGACCCTCCGTCACCGTATCACATACTGTGTCATTAATGATTTTCACCTCTGCTTTCTGAAGAAGTGTCGCAGTATTTCCTGGAACAAAGCCACAAAAACACACATGCACACAGCTTTGATCATATTTCGACAAGGAGCTTTTAGTATGACCAGTATAAAGATGACTAAACATGGACTGCAGATAAGCTGAGACATAATATAAAAATGTTAGACAGAGAGAAAGAAAGTAAAAAAAAAAAAAAAAAAGAAAGAAAGAAAGAAAGAAAGAAAGACAGACAGAAAGGAAAATGTACAAAAATATGTCCAGTGGTGTGTGCTATCTCCTTTTACTCAAGTTCTACTCTGAGCATCTCTTCTCACTTACTTTCTACTATAATCATCTCCTCTCACTCACTTCCTACCATAATCATCTCCTCTCACTCACATCTTACCCTGATCATCTACTTTCACTCAGGTTCCATCCTGATCATCTCCTCTCACTTAACAGCTACTCTGAGCATCTCCTCTCACTCACCTTCAACCCTAAACATCTTTACATATTCACCTTGCTTCACTCCCCTAAGCACCTCCTATTACTAGGCACCTCGCTGAGCACTTCTTATAACGTGACTCCCTACCTGAGCACCTCCCTTCACTCACCTCCTTCCCTGAGCACCTCCCTTCACTCACCTCCTTCCCTGAGCACCTCCCTTCACTCACCTCCTATCTTCTCTGAGCACGTTCCTTCACTCACCTGCCTTCACACAACTTATTCCATCCACACATCCCTTCACTCACCTCCCTCCCTGAGTGCACCCCAGCCAGTCACCCAGCAGGGCATTCCAGGGGGGAACACATGCGAATTGGAGGGAAGACACACCGGATGGACAGTGCTGGAGAACACGAGTGGCTCTGTAAGTTCCAGTAGTGCAATGTCATTATCGTATGTCATCTGGTTGTAGTCTGTGTGTGTGATGATATTCTTCACCCCACGCATCTGCACAGATTTCTCCTCCTTCTGCTGATCGTTCATTCCACTGTAGGTCATCCAGTTCCCCGGCTCACGGTAACTACAGAGCCATAGAGAAGCAATTAGTCTTACATACAATGGAAAAATATGGGACTGGAAAAAAAAAAGAGGAGATTGATTCATATTATTAGTGGCTCTAAATTCAAATGTACAATCCTAAATGTTTTCCTGAGCTAATGTTAAACTTTTCCTGCTAAAATCCCCTGAGACCTTTGTTTTCAATAGATTGTAGCATGGCATGTAGCATTTTTTTTTTCCTCCAAGGCCCATGCAGGAACAAAGCGAAACACTTAAATGCATTTCACACTTTAGCACACCGCTTCACACTGTCACACTTTAGTGCATTGTTTTTTCCAATCCTGGTTTTCGAGTCCCTCTACACTGCATATTTCTGTACTTCTCTGCTCAAAAACTCTTGTGGCACAGCATGGTAATGAGCTGAAAAGCAGCACTGGGAACAGGTAAATAACAAGGCAGGAAGGCTGAAAGCTTGGTGGAAAAACAGCTTTAGTCCGCCACCTGCTGGAGAGTTCTGGGAATTACAAGTTTTGGGATAATCTTTGTATGGGATCATTTGCGATATTCTTGAAAACCTGACAGAAATATTGTTACAAGACAAAGCAAACTACTTGCTGTGTACCTTATAATTTTAATAAAATGCACAGTGCAGGGAGACAGATACTTGCAGGGACTAAGCACATTATTTTATGCAAAAAATAAACATTATAATAATAATAAAAAAATGTAAAAAACCTTCAAAACCACTGATGAAATTTGATATAAGGAGCGTTTGTGTAGATTGTGTTCATTCAATTTTTTTTATATAAAAATCTAATTATGAAAATAATAACATACAATATACAATAATAAACAATATTTTTTCTCACAATAAAAAAAAAAAAAAAAGTATAATTTCTTGCCATCTTATAATTAGGCTTTTGGTTATTTAGTTTTGTGGGACTCAAACAACCTGAGTGTAAAATAACTGATCAGCTATCAGTAATCCATCAGGGGCTTTATTAAGCATTCTGGCATCAGTCCAAGAATATGGATCGCTATGTGCTTTTCAAAAGCGAAACAGGAGTCAGAAACGCACTTCTCTTACAGTGATAAGTTGCCCAAAAAATTATTTGGATTGCAGTGTGCAGTCTCTGAATAGCTTTCTCTACTTTCGATCATATTATTTGTCATTTGGGGACTCCAGAGTGGACAAAACTTCCTTAGTGAAGCCCACAAATTAAATTCACTTTAGGTTAAGGCTCATTAGATTGGAAATATTGTGCAAGTCAAGGCATTGATCATATGGTCATATGCACATTACAGCATAGTAAAATTCTTTCTTCACATATCTCAGTGATGTAAGAAAGCTGGGGTCAGAATTTAGGGCCAACCATTAAACAGCGCCTCTGGAGCACAGAGGGTTAAGGGCCTTGATTAAGAGTTTCAGCTTGGTGATACAGGGACTTGAGCCCCTGACCTTCTTATCAGTAACCCAGAGACTTAACCACCCCCTATAAAACAAATACATTTAACAAATACATGTATTTTCTAATAATTTTCTCTTTGTGTTTGTGCTCAAACGATAAAAAAACTGAAAAAAAGGAATGAAGGCATTGCCATTCACATTTTGTGTTTAGGAACATATTGGAAAACAAACCTCCCGGACCCGAGCATGTTCTTAGTCATTTCAAATGTTTTTCCTATGATAAAGGATGAAAATGACACTTTTCAAATGACACTTCTGCGCGCAAGCAAATATTTTTTTTTTTTTAGCATTATTTCAGTCACCTCGCCATCTGGAAATTTAACCAGTATCGATTTTTCATGTGGTTCCACTTACGAAAGGTCTTCAGACATAAAGCAGTGAGAGGCACTGAGCAGCCATTTGTCTGCAATGATGGAGGCACCACAGACATGCCCGCTGGTCTCGAAGTGCAGGCTGACCTGCCATGGCCATTCCCCCACATCAGCATTCTGCCCTCCGACAATCCTGTTGTGTTTATATGGTCGCTCACCACAGTCTGAAACCAAGCAACCAATAAAAATTAAAATTAAAATTATAAAAAAAATTAAAATTGGTGTCAAGTCAATTAAATAATAAGCTGTTATTTTGGCCTGCTGTTTCAGTACTACTGTGGTTGTTATTGTAGCGCTACAAAGACTTGCTAATTAGCTAGCACAAATTCCTGGCTTCTATGCTCAATAGTTACCACAAGAATATAATGTTGTGACGTCAGCTGCCTTTAATGACATTATAATCTTTTTTTTTTTTTCCTGAGGTCAGTGTGTGTTTATTAATTCAGAAATCATCATTAAAGTTGATACCCAGGCTAACAGGCAAAGCAGTGATAGACAGTGACTTACCACAGTCCTTCTCATCAGAACCATCTGAGCAGTCCGTGACTTTATCACACTCAGCGTTGAGTTTGTTCACACACTGGTCATTTCCACATTTGAAGCTGAAATCTGTGCACATTCCCGTAGCTAGAAGAGAAAGAGAAAGAGAAGTGATGATAAATGTCGAAGAAGAAACCTAGCACCAGGACAATGAAATTCCTTTCCCCTTTTCCCCCGACGCCCTTCTTTTCTGCACTCCCTTCTACCATAGTTTCCGTCTTTCTTGCTTTTTCTTCATTCCTTTTTTTGTTCCTTAATGCCTCTTCTTCCTTCCTTCTTTCCTTTGTTTGTTCCTTCCTGCCTTTCCTTCCTTCCTTTACTTCCTTCCTGCTTTTCATCCCTTCTCTCCTTACTTTGTTTGTTCATTCCTGCTTTTCATCCCTTCTCTCCTTACTTTGTTTGTTCATTCCTGCTTTTCATCCCTTCTCTCCTTACTTTGTTTGTTCATTCCTGCTTTTCATCCCTTCTCTCCTTACTTTGTTTGTTCATTCCTGCTTTTCATCCCTTCTCTCCTTACTTTGTTTGTTCATTCCTGCTTTTCAATCCCTTCTCTCCTTTGTTTGTTTGTTGCTTCCTTCCTTTTAATCCCTTCTCTCCTTTGTTTGTTTGTTGCTTCCTTCCTTTTAATCCCTTCTCTCCTTTGTTTGTTTGTTGCTTCCTTCCTTTTAATCCCTTCTCTCCTTTGTTTGTTTGTTGCTTCCTTCCTTTTAATCCCTTCTCTCCTTTGTTTGTTTGTTGCTTCCTTCCTTTTAATCCCTTCTCTCCTTTGTTTGTTTGTTGCTTCCTTCCTTTTAATCCCTTCTCTCCTTTGTTTGTTTGTTGCTTCCTTCCTTTTAATCCCTTCTCTCCTTTGTTTGTTTGTTGCTTCCTTCCTTTTAATCCCTTCTCTCCTTTGTTTGTTTGTTGCTTCCTTCCTTTTAATCCCTTCTCTCCTTTGTTTGTTTGTTGCTTCCTTCCTTTTAATCCCTTCTCTCCTTTGTTTGTTTGTTGCTTCCTTCCTTTTAATCCCTTCTCTCCTTCCTTCTCTCCTTCCTTCCTTCCTTCTCTCCTTCCTTCCTTCCTTCTCTCCTTCCTTCCTTCTCTCCTTCTCTCCTTCTCTCCTTCCTTCCTTCCTTCCTTCCTTCCTTCCAGTCCCTTCTGTCCTTTCCTTTCTTCCTTCCTTCCTTCCTTTTTGCTTTTCTTCCCCGTGCATTTACCTGCTTCAATCCTTTCTATCTTTCATTCCTTGAATCCTTCTTTCTTTTCCGCTTTTCCCTTCCCTCTCAAACATCATGAATTCTACCTTTTTTCTTGAAATCTATTTGTCAAGTTCTACTGAAGCTAAGCTTTGACAGGGCAAAAGAAAAACAAAACAGCTGGTAAAATCTACTTTTGATCATTTTTAACTCGATGTTTTAATACTTTATACTTCAATCTATTAGTCAAAGCAGAAGCGAATAATTCTGCTAGTGGAGATTTAAGGAACCCTGCACTTATTATCCATTGGATACGAGCGCTTCAAAAGGCCACGTTAAAATAAATTGCGGGTTTGAACATTTAGCTGAAGACTGGACGCTGCTCTCTTACAGTACAGCCAGAGCTACGATATCAATCACAACTCCTGGTCGATAGAGGGCGAGGCAACTGATCAGCTTTAAATTATGCACTAAACAAGCTGAAGAGCAGGATGGAGTGTGCAAGACGGACAGAAACTGAAGGATGATTCAGGAGGATTCGGTTCAGTAAGCAGTAAGCTTTTACCACCTGTCTGTCTGTGCGGTACATAGCTGAATCAGTATTTAGTTTAACTTCAGACTGGCAGCAGGTAAACGCCTACCAGCAGAAACAGCTCATGAGCTCATTTAGAAATGGGCAGCACATAGACAGCAAAATTAAATAGTAAATGTAAAACACACACTTACATACATGTCTGTATTTCCCAAATGGGGTCTAACAAATGCAAATTATTTATAAATGAATTATTTTATTTTTTATTTTATTTTATTTAATCAATTTAATGTGTCAATTTATTCAATATAATGATAAAGTGTATTATGTTCATTTGATTGATTCTATATTATTTTTGAATATTACATTTTGTATAAAATATTACAAAATATTATTTTATATATTGTTTACTCAAGCAGGCATCTTATTTAAAATAGTTAAAAAAAATGTAAACTGTTGTTTACAAATGTTAATAATAAAGTGCGTTAATTAAAAAAAAAAACGACAAGCAATTTTATGTTTTGCATTACTTTCCCATAAATGTACCGAAACTCAACCGAACTGTGACTTAAAAACCGAGGTACGTGTCGAACCAAGTTTTGTGTCATCAGCGATAATTATTTAAATCAGGACAATCATTGAAATGTTATACAGAAATTTTCTGGCCTGCAAAACAATCTGGATGTGTCTGGGTGAATATTCTGATGTTCCAGCATTAAAAAAATATATATATTGTGATGAAATAGATAGAGATATCAGGAATGTCTCTTACACTCTTTACAGGAGGCCTCGTCACTGCCGTCTGCACAGTCTCTTGCCCCGTTACAAGTTACTGTGTTGGGCAAACAAGTGCCATCAGTGCAACGGAATTGATTCTTCTGACAGCCTACAGAAAAAGAGAGAGAGAGAGAGAGAGAGAGAGAGAGAGAGAGAGAGAGAGAGAGAGAGAGAGAGAGAGAGAGAGAGAGAGAGAGAGAGAGAGAGAGAGAGAGAGAGAGAGAGAGAGAGAGAGAGAGAGAGAGATACTGTCAACAGTACACCTTAGGGATGATAAAATCTACAGATTCGCATTGGTGCATCGCCACTAAAATTCAACGATGAGATGCATCGATTTAAAGTGTGAACTGGATACAAGTTAGCATTTGTATCGCGATGCATCGTTTTTTATTTATTTATTTATTTTATTTTACATATTTGCATCGGAAAAAAATGGTTTATTTATATATAATTATTAGTAGATGAGCTCAATTTTTATTATTTACAAAGTGAACAATAATTTGTTACCAATATTTTATTTGTAGATTGTTTTTTTCTCAGCACCACTGCTGCTACATGAATAAGACGTATCACAACACTACACAGACCTACATGGAGTATCAGAGTTACAATGGTTCAACTTTTCGCTCTTGCGATGATGACAGCAATACATCAAAATTACGACATATGGGACAAAAATATTTTAAGTTTCGCGGGTCACAGGGGCAGGCAAATGTAGCAGCCTATGTGCCACCCTCCATTCGCAAACCAGCGCTTGTCCACATGCCTCGCTGGCACATACCTATATCTTGTATAGTTAAATAAAATTGTATTATTAACAAATTACAGTATACTACCGTATACTGGATTTCATTCAAATTTTTACTATTTTTTGCACTACAGAGGCCTGTTGTAAAAGGGCCATGCATTAAAAGTCAGAAGGCTCTTAAGTAAATTGATGATTTGCTGTTTGTCTAAACCAAAGGAATAAAGTCGAACTATCTGTACCATATTAAGTTGCATAGCATCATATTTTTTCATTGCATCGCATTGTTTTTCAAATCGGTTTACACTGCATCGTTATAGGTTTGAATCGTTACACATCGCATCGTTAGCTACTTCATGTGTATCTTTAATGTATCGTATTATTGGCTATGCATTGAGATGCGAATCGCATCAGCCTCAGTTATGGAGAAGCACATCCCTAATACACAGACATTCTTTCTGCATTTGATTAGCGAAGACCTTCTAAAAAAGGCAGGCGGCCTTCACAGATTCAAGGTGAAATCAAGGTGCCTGACTGTATAAAAGTGTGTAAATGGACACCAAAAACTGTAAATATATGTCTGTATCCTGACCTCCTATATTAAGGGTTTGGTCAAGGTTTTTATTTTAGGTCTTTTTGTTCCACCACTCATTAATTCATAATCTAGTCAGAAGACTATAAGGCAGATATAATGGAAATGCTGATTACAGGACAATATCTGAATTATGCTCAGAAAGAAAACCCAACACAGATTAACAACCCAGATTTAAAACAAACAAACTAACAAACAAATAACTTACTGCATTGTCGTTCATCGCTGCCATCTCCACAGTCGTTTACTTGGTCACACACCCAGTACATAGGTTTGCAAATTCCATTATCACATACAAAGTGGCCCTCCTCACATTCTGGAAGATAATGAGAGGACACATACACTCGGATGTGTAATATATATACATTTATTGACCGGGGATCGAACCCAGGCCGCAGCGGTGAGAGACCACCAGGGGACCTATGTTTATTTATATATATGTACAGTGTATATATATATATATATATATATATATATATATATATATATATATATATATATATATATATATATATATATATATATAGTTGAACTATATATATATATATATATATGTTTATATGTAATGTTTAAGTATTTCTTTTCATTTCTCATTTTTTAACAATTATAATGTTGTGATGCCTGTATTCTCCTTGTAGATGGCAATCCCATAATTCTCTTTTCTGAGCAATACAGCAAGAACATTTGTCTTCGAACTCTGACTTTAAGGTTAAACCACTAAAACCTATAGACATGGTTGTTGTTTTTTCCCTTTAAAACAAAAATTAAAGGTTCTATTTTTTGACATTTCTGACTGAATTGACATCAGGAGAAAAATGGAAAATCTCCATTTAGCATAACAAAAAGCATGGGTTCAGTGTTACTGTTTTTTTCTTGTGGGAAAAGAATCTAAAGTGTTGGTCAACACATGACTAAATTGAGATTGGGGAAATGGATGGGAATTCCAATGAGGCAAGTGATTTGAGAGTTCAAATCATCAGCATAATTACCAATCATTCCAGATTAATTTGCTGATTGGCTCATGTGCCTTTTGATTTGGGAGAAATAAAGAAATGTGGTGCTCTCAACATGCGTAAATATTGGCAGGTCTGCTATCGCTTATACGTGTGCATGCATAACTAATTTGTTAAAAAAAAAAAACAATAATTAGTGTTAGAATATTACTGAAAAACAGAAACAGAAACATCCTTCTAGTACTTACTGCACTTTTTCTCGTCGCTCATGTCTCCGCAGTCGTTCCAGCCATCACACTGCAACTCTTTGGAGATGCAGAAACCTGTGGCACAGCTGAACTGACCCGGACAAGCTTCACACGGAGAGACAGACACAAGTACAGTGATCACACATTAGATCATAGCCAATAAATGGAATCATTCAGCTTTTTTGACACATAAGCAGCACTGAAAATCTTCAACAACTCACTAAAAATAATATGAACATTAAGATTTTATGATCTATATATTATATTATTTTTAAAAGGAAATCAGAGCAGCTTACGGTTCTGTGGGTCGTATGCATTGTATTGGGCGCTGAAGCCTTTGTCTGTGTATGAGCTGTCCGAATGGAAGGTTATTACCATGTTGTTGGAGTTGCTGTTCAGAGTCAGAGCAGATCTTTCGCCACAGTACCTTACGAACAAGCAGAAACAAACACCACCGTTCTTTATTATGCTTCATGCATTCCAAATCAGTTCGGGCGGACATGTAAACTTAACATATAGACATGGAGCTAACAGCCACAATACTTGGAGAAACAAAATGAAGCGAAAGTGTCCGTAAAAGAGAACATTTTCCTTTTTTGCAATAAATTCAAAGTTAATAAAAACATTCATAAATAAATACCTTGAAGAATTTGACCTAATAACTCATTACAATGCTGTTGTAATGTTGTTTTATTACAATAAAACAAGGGAAATGTTGGAATTCTCATTGGAAGGTTGTGAGTTAAAATCTCAGCACCATCAAGCTGCCAGTTTTGGGTCCTTCAACTACTACTTTCTTTCGGCTTCTCCCATTAGGGGGTCACCACAGCGGATCATCCGCATGTTTGATTTGGCACATGTTTTTACACTGGATGCCCTTCCTAACGCAACCCTCCCCATTTATCCGGGCTTGGAACCGGCACTAAGGCTTGTGCAACCTTAATGGCTGGGGTTGGTTCCCTGCCCAAGGATCAAACCTGGGCCGCAGCGGTGAGAGCGCCGAATCCTAACCACTAGACCACCAGGGAACCTAGTTTTGGGTCCTTCAACTGCTCAGCTATATAAATGGGATAATTGTAATTCGATCTGGATAAAGGCATCTGCCATATGCTGTAGATGTAAAATTTGGGATCAATTGAAACCAAATGTAAAATCTCAGATGTCACTCTGGATGAGTTTCAGAAAAAAAAAGATCATATTTTAGGCCAAAATTAAGATTATCTTACTGTAATATACATTGATGTAAATTTTTTATGATTTAAAACAACATAATGGTCTTGTGTAATCATTAAAAGATACAGAAGAGCAAGTCCTACTTTGTGCCATTGATCTGCACATAGTCTTTGTTGCAAACGCGGATGCTGACGCCCGGTTCCTTCAGGCGAAACATTGTAAACTTCACCCGGATTTTCATACCTATTGGGACCTGGGCACATCACAAAGCACAGCGTCAGCAATGGAGGTGTAGTAAAGGACAGATTTAAACACCATTCTGTGCTACATCTTAACTGAACAGTCAAAAAGAACTCGACCAACCCATATTAACGATAAACTGATTTGATTTTACAACTAAATTGTTTTTATATAACTGCCACTATTGATCATATTGATGATATTTAATTCTTATAGATAACAATGTGCCACAGAGTATCCGTAAGACAAAGTCCATAGCTTGAGATAAAATTATATTAGGGTTTATATGTTTGATGATGAGGAAATTGAATTCGTACATCAACAACTCAGCTGAGCGACTATAAATAAAGTAATACACAGATACAGAAGTTATGAGAGAATAGAAAGCGTGGTTACATTGATGTTCCATTTGCAGTCCACCATTGGGGGGTAGAAGCTCGGATAGAATGGGGTGGTGAAGTTTCCGGTCAGGTTGTTCAGAACGCCTCCGCACGTCGCAGCTACAGAAGACAAATCATACCACATTAACTTAAGATTAAAGACATCAACTCACTTTGCATGACATTAAAGAATAAAGCACCAAAAAATAGTTATAATGTCATGACAATCGAATAGCCATTCTGTTATTAAGTGTAATATTGCATGACCAGATAAAAAATCTAATTTAATACTTTAAATTCACCTTTAGGTTCAACGCCACACTTAATATACAGCATATGTGAGAACCCACGAGATCCAACCTAAAAAAATTGCTTTAAAGCATAAACAAGAACTCAGGTTTGAAGCTTGCAGGATAAAGACCAGGTTCATTTGTGTTTATATCTGGTGATTCTATGTAAGTGTCTGATCAGGAACATGCGACGTTCCTGCTATTTATATGCAGGATTCCATTTAGCTATTTATATGCAGTGTGGGCATGAGAACATAATGGGAGAACATTGTTTGATAATAATACCTGTAATGGCAGAGATGGCATTATAACGTGCATCAAATCCGGGTCTCTGAACCGTACTATCAGTGATGAAGTTAATAAGCATAAGGTTGCCAGAGGATATAACTTCCAGGGGGTTGGTTGGGGGTCGGTGACCACAATTCCTGCAAAAGAATTTCAAGCATTTCAGGTGTGTATTGATGTCCCAGGATTGCAACCTGTGCATTGATGTCAAATGAAATGTGCATTATGTATGAATGTATGTATGTATCAATCAATCAAATCACCCATACCCCTGAAGTATGTGGACAGGCATTAATACCATCATGAACTACAAACCATGAAACACCACCCCCTACCAGCAAGACCATCCTTCCAGAAGGAATTAACATCTTCTAAGATAGCTTCGATCGTGAAAACACGATCACCCATCAAAGCTAAACTGCTACCTGGTGACCTGGTCGAGAGTCTGACGAGAGGTTCGGCACGACAGTGTGGTGAACCAACAACAATTTTGCACTAAACACTGAGAAGACAAGGAGCTGATGGTGGACAACCAGGACCAGGATATGACACACATACACACACTCCTATCTACATTGATGGGAAGTGGAGCATGTGATTAGCTTTAAATCTCTGGGTACATGTGATTTATCCATCCATGTTGATTGTCAAGTTCGGTTTATAGCGCTTTTCACAATGAACATTGTCTTGAAGCAATTTAAGTTTAATGTTCAAATTAATAAACACTTTCTGACCAACCAGATTTAATAAATATCTATAAAGCAGCCTCCAAACTTTACTTCAGGGCGACCATTTTACAAAAAAATTCTAAAGAAACAAGCAAAAAGTACAAACCAACAAGTAGACCATGGCAAAAAATATTTAGGTATCAATCAATAAAATTATACTGAATTTTAAAAAAAAATCTTAAAAAAAAAAAAAAGGCATACAGTTTCCATACTTGTTTGCAAAACACAATATGTGGAACGTCTACTCACTGTGTGATGGCGTGAGTTGTATCAGTGCTGAGAGAGTCAAAGATGAACACATAGTCTGTGGAGCAGGAGTCCTGAACGTAGAAATAAGGGAACTTGACCATGATGGCACTGCCCTCAGGAGCACGGATTTGCCACTGGCAGCGCGTCTGGACTGGATGCTCATTTGGGTATCCAGGAGACTGGAAATTCTGAATGGTGGAAGTAGCATCCAAACGAAAGAGACATTCTGCAGCTGGAGAGAAAAACATTTGTCACTCAGAGAAACTGCAGGCTAAGAGGATGCTTCAAAACATGCAACTAAAAAAAGACTAACCCTGGATAGAAATGTTTACTTGGACAGAGATAAACTGCAGTCAAACTTGGGAATTTATATATTAAATACATTAAGATGAACTTTAAATCTAGATGTCTAAGAAAGTTATATATATATATATATATATATATATATATATATATATATATATATATATATATATATATATATATATATATACAGTGAGGAAAATAAGTATTTGAACACCCTGGTATTTTGCAAGTTCTCCCACTTAGAAATCATGGAGGGGTCTGAAATTGTCATCATAGGTGCATGTCCACTGTGAGAGACATCATCTAAAAAAGAAAAAAATCCAGAAATCACAATATATGATTTTTAAACTATTTATTTGTATGATACAGCTGCAAATAAGTATTCGAACACCTGTCTATCAGCTAGAATTCTGATTCTTAAAGACCTGTTAGTCTGCCTTTAAAATGTCCACCTCCACTACATTTATTATCCTAAATTAGATGCACCTGTTTGAGGTTGTTAGCTGCATAAAGACACCTGTCCACCCCATACAATCAGTAAGAATCCAACTACTAACATGGCCAAGACCAAAGAGCTGTACAAAGACACCAGAGACAAAATTGTACACCTCCACAAGGCTGGAAAGGGCTACGGGGAAATTGCCAAGCAGCTTGGTGAAAAAAGGTCCACTGTTGGAGCAATCATTAGAAAATGGAAGAAGCTAAACATGACTGTCAATCTCCCTCGGACTGGGGCTCCATGCAAGATCTCACCTCGTGGGGTCTCAATGATCCTAAGGAAGGTGAGAAATCAGCCCAGAACTACACGGGAGGAGCTGGTCAATGACCTGAAAAGAGCTGGGACCACCGTTTCCAAGGTTACTGTTGGTAATACACTAAGATGTCATGGTTTGAAATCATGCATGGCACGGAAGGTTCCCCTGCTTAAACCAGCACATGTCCAGGCACATCTCAAGTTTGCCAATGACCATTTGGATGATCCAGAGGAGTCATGGGAGAAAGTCATGTGGTCAGATGAGACCAAAATAGAACTTTTGGGTCATAATTCCACTAAACGTGTTTGGAGGAAGAGGAATGATGAGTACCATCCCAAGAACACCATCCCTACTGTGAAGCATGGGGATGGTAGCATCATGCTTTGGGGGTGTTATTCTGCACATGGGACAGGGTGACTGCACTGTATTAAGGAGAGGATGACCGGGGCCATGTATTGCGAGATTTTGGGGAACAACCTTCTTTCCTCAGTTAGAGCATTGAAGATGGGTCGAGGCTGGGTCTTCCAACATGACAATGACCCGAAGCACACAGCCAGGATAACCAAGGAGTGGCTCTGTAAGAAGCATATCAAGGTTCTGGCGTGGCCTAGCCAGTCTCCAGACCTAAACCCAGTAGAGAATCTTTGGAGGGAGCTCAAACTCTGTGTTTCTCAGCGACAGGCCAGAAACCTGACTGATCTAGAGAAGATCTGTGTGGAGGAGTGGGCCAAAATCCCTCCTGCAGTGTGTGCAGACCTGGTGAAAAACTACAGGAAACGTTTGACCTCTGTAATTGCAAACAAAGGCTACTGTACCAAATATTACCATTGACTTTCTCAGGTGTTCAAATACTTATTTGCAGCTGTATCATACAAATAAATAGTTAAAAAATCATACATTGTGATTTCTGGATTTTTTTTTTTAGATTATGTCTCTCACAGTGGACATGCACCTACGATGACAATTTCAGACCCCTCTATGATTTCTAAGTGGGAGAACTTGCAAAATAGCAGGGTGTTCAAATACTTATTTTCCTCACTGTATATATATATATATATATATATATATATATATATATATATATATATATATATATATATATATATATATATATATATATATATATATATAAAAGACTTTTAACATTCAAAGCTTTCAGAAAAAAGTATACAGAGAAAATGTGTGTTATGGCCTCAAAAAAATTATATCTTAAATTATTAAATGAATTTTATATTACATCATGATCAAATTTAAGTTATTTAAAAATATTTAATTTATATGTACAGTTGCTTTGTTGCATTTTTCCTTCCTTCCTTCTTTCTCCATTCTCCTTTTCTACCTTTTTCCTTCTTTCCTAACTTTCTTTTCTTCTTTCCTACCTTTTTTTCCTCGTTTCTTACATTTCTTTCATCATTTCCTCTCACCCTCTCTATTTATTGTTCATGTAAAGAAGTTGATATAAATCTAAGACTACTAACAAAAAACTACTTTTCATTTATTTTCCATTATTTCCAATATTTTTTTACTTCACATAATAGAATTTAATCTGACTGAGGGTCTGATGGGTCTAAAAAAACAGCAGCTCTTAAACCCTTTCATTTTTATATCACTCACACACACATACATGTGTGTGTGTGTGTGTGTGTGTGTGTGTGTGTGTGTGTGTGTGTGTGTGTGTGTGTGTGTGTGTGTGTGTGTGTGTGTGTTCTTTAGCACTAGCGCCAAGCTTCACCTCACTGCAACACGCCCTGCTTCTCAGATCGGTTATTTGGTTCTGCACCCGAGTGTGATTGCTGGACACAAATGATCTGAACGGAATGACGGAAATGATCTGAGGTTCGATTTCAGATGAACTACATTATAAAAAAACTATCCACAGAATCCTTGTAGGGATCCTGTATTGAAGAGTGTAGGTGTGTCTAAAACTTAGATTGGTCCTCTATGACCTTGGTGCAGGTTTAAGGTAAAACATGCAGGAATAAGTGCTGGGGCTGAACAAGTGCATAGTGTTTTACATGTTCATGCAGGAAAGCAGCAGAAGAATGGAAAAGGGAAGCCATTTTTTTAGTGACTGGCAGGAGAGAAGCTGCCAAGCCAGGTGGAAAATTGCAAAGCAGCAGTGACTGAAATAGGACATGCTTTACTCACAGTCTCTCGGGTTCCTGGCCATCCGGGGGTCTGTAACTGCAGAGAGAGAGTGAGAAAAAGAGAGAATGAGAAGATGTGATCACACCTTTGCACTCATTCTGTCCAACATTACCTATATGAGTGTCCAAAATACTGCAGATCCTTTAATATCTTATCTCACCTTGGTGCACACACTATCAAAAATACACACACACACACACAAATCCTGGTTGCCACAGAGGGTAACAAACATCTCCCACAGTAAATCTAATGCAAGCAAGTCAGAACTCTGAGACACACATCAACATGGCTTTCTGAGAACTTAAAATGAAGTCGTACCACAAATCCAAGTAAGGCACAAACAAGCTACATGTTTTATTGACAGTTCATGATATTAAACGTAACTATCATGAGATAAACACAACCATTTACATCAGAGGTCGATCAATAGTTTATTTTACGAATACCGATAGCTATTAAATTGTACTTGCCGATAACCGATTGTTGTTTTTGAAAATGGATACTGGATAAAAAAAAAAAATCTTACACTCCATGTAAAACCGTACCGAACTTTAATACAAAAAGAAAATAAATCGAAAATCTGCTAAATTAAATAAATATGAATATATTAATAATATTAAGAAATACTGAGAAAACTAGAAGACATTCATTCAAACTGAAACAAAAAGTAACACTCCAAATCATCCAAAATAAATTAAAAAAGACATTTTAAATAAACAGCACATGGTGTCAGTAATTCTACTCTAGAGGCCGCTCTGATACTGGATTAAGTGACCTGGAAAACATATCATACTGTTTTTTCTTTTGCCAAATAGCCGAAAGTTCCAGCAATCAGCTATCGTGCAGATTAAACGGCAAAAACGATTAATTGGTCCTCCTCTAATTTATATAGTACTATACATTTGTCACTTAAGCATGCTGTAGTAGAAGAAAAATAAAACACTGGCATTTGTTGGGATTTACAGAAACAGTTTTTATTTTTTAATATATATATATATATATATATATATATATATATATATATATATATATATATATATATAAATAAAAACTGTTTCTGCCATGTCTGCATAATCACTGTTGATAATTTCCAATAACATAATTTCCATCCTTTCATGTGCTATGCTATTTTATTCAGTGTTAGCTTAGTGCATTATTTATTGTATACTGTACTTTCTACAATGTGCTCTGTGAAACCAACCAGCAACAACCGGTGCTGTTAGCCACAACCACCAGTGCAGTTACTTCCTAATGAGTTTCCAATCCCTTATACAACTGGAAATCGGGTACTACGTAATTGGCCAAAGCAAGAGGGGGAACACAAATAATGAAACCAATCCTGGATTTAAGAGTTTTAGAATAAATGCCCTAATAAGCATTTATAAATATAATTATCACCACAATCTCATTACTTCCCACACAGCTGAATTCTCACCAACAGCAGTAAAGTTGTAATGCATGAATAATGTGCTGATGAAACATTTCACTTCATCTCACTAGAAGAGGGAAAAAAAAACAGGCATTCTGGCACAGGAAAATGAAAATACATCCTGACCTTTTCATTACCCAGACTTAAGGTCGTTTGTAAATTGCACGAGTCGACAGCTCAATCATGCATTCATCATCTTCTCATTATCGCCGCTGTACTGTATTTACACTGATGTGCATGTCTATGCACTTTTAAATGCCAAAGTCTAACCTCTTTAGTCGATTTCTATTCCACTTAATAACAATCATATTAAACAGGAACCATTTCAATAACTACTTTTATGTCTGAGACAAGGTGCTCTATTTGCTCCTTGTGCTTTATACACAAGGTGCTTAGTGAGAACATTCATGGACATTTCAGTCAGGTGCAGTCAGTGTTTCAATTCATCCCAAATAGAGTTTAGATCAGAGCTCTACAGCACGGCACTCAAGTTCTTACACTACAACCCATGTAAAGCATATCTTAATGGAGCTGGCTTTGTGCACAGGTGCATTGTCATGGGGCCTCCTAGTTAAAGGAAGGGTTAATTTCAGCTATACAACCTATAATAATTTGTGGTAACAGCTTGGGAATGAAGCACATATGGCTGAAAAAGTCAGGTGTTGCAATACTTTTGGCGATATAATGCATAATATATTGGTGCTCAGTAAATATTGAGGTGTTTAATGGCAGTCATGCAGGTGTGTGAGTGTGTGTTACTTGAGGTGGTGATATTGATAATGGTGAAGGCCTGAACGCTGCGTTTGCCCTCCTGACGGACTCCTCGCCGAAGGGTTTCCAGCACCCGGTCTGCTGTCAGCTTGGCAATTAGCTCCGATTGCTCTGGAGGAATATCGAAACGTATCCAGTGGTAGGCGATCAAGCCGTCACTGCACACGTGAAGAAACATTTAACAGTGTCAGCACCATGACTACACACTGATACATGTACTCCATACATTTGGCGGTTTACTGGTCTCAATAGACCATATTCCGAGTCAAAGTTTTAGGACCCAAATGAATCGTTTCTAGAATTCAGAAAGCATAGACAGATGTGTTTCTTGACATAAGGAAGAGGGCTGTCAAAGTGCTCAGTTCTAAAAAATAATTAACATTCTCATATTAATGTATTTAATAGTCTCAAATTGCATTTCATGTTTTTAAGTAAAACACGCCTCAAAAAATTTAACTTACATGGTATATGACATACTGGTCAAATATGGTACTGTTCCTCACTCATTTCTATGACACAATCAAATACTAGTCTAGGATAGCTTCCATCAAGAAGGAGATACAGGATCATACGGACCAGGGTCAGCTTTTTTTTTCCCATCCGCCATCACCCTACTGAACTCTATACTACACTGTTAGAACACTGTATAAACACTGTGTATAACTTCAGTTATACCCCTCTTTCTCTACACATTTTGTACCTTACATACATCTGCACTACTATTTTATTTATGTGTATCCATGTATACACACACACACACACACACACACACACACGCCTATTATTTCACATTTATGTATTTTATATATATATATATATATATATATACATACACACAGTGTCTGCACATTTTTCACTGCCATAGACTTTATATTTATTCACTGTACATATGTTTACATACATATATTTATATGCTGTACATAAACATACATTTATATGCACTTGTCAATTTGCACAATTGCTTCTGGTAGATGCGAAACTGCATTTCTTTGATGCGTACCTGTACTATGCAATGACAATGTTTGTTCCATCCATCCATCCATCCATCCATCCATCCATCCATCCATAACATTAAAAAAATGAATAAAAATTACAAAAACATTCCCAGAAAAATGGCTTCGGTCCGGAACTTCTCGTTTGTGTTTGGATCTGCATACCGTCAATCATTTTATAAAGGCAACCATAGATCCTGTGAGTGGAGCTTTGGGAAAATAATCAGGAAATCACTCAAACCTCAAACTCACTCAACCATTGCAGACCTAATCATTAATCTAACAGAACACACTTTCAAGTCTGTTTTTATATCTGAAGTCTGTGTCCAATTTCAGTATGGAAGTGGAACCAGACAAAGTATTTGATTTATTTTCGATTGCCAACAATGGCGATTTATAACTGATTAATAAACACATTGTGCTTTTTAGCTATTAAAAAAAAAAAAAAAACTTATTTTTTACTTTTACCTAATTTACTTACGAGTCGCTCTAGATAATGGTGTTGATTCGGTTATAATATAATTCTAATATGAAAGTGCACACAGAGAGCTGCTATATTATTGAATATTATACCACAGCAATCTTGGATTTTCAAATTTGATAATAAATATGGTTATTCATTGGTAATCACTTGCATCAGCAGAATGAAATTTGCATGAATACATTTAAGCCATTTAGCTATTAAGCTCAATTTTGCTTGGTAAATGTTCTGTTTCATAAATGTGTGACAGCCTGGTTTTTACTTATGCTCATCTAGGGTTGGGGCCACACTGCATGATAAAAGGCACAGGGTGCTGGATGTAAGATGCCTATATGAAGTATATGGTATCGTGATCGATATAGAAATAACGCACAAACACTGGGGATAGCGTACAACAAGGGTAATATGTTGAACCAGGGTAAGTTTTAGAGTGGAACAAAATAAACACTTATTATGAAATCTGTATTGCCTACAAAATAAAACACCAAAAAATTTTTTTTTTTAATAATTTCCCAGAACTCCCCCACCTAAAACAGGATTAAAAACCACCCTAAAGCAAATGGCAGCTACACCACTACTACCTGTGAACACAATACATAGATAGTGTAGATTGAGCATGGGATTCTGAGCCAATGTCCGCTAAAAGGCTTAAATTTGCATAAATACAAAATGTATTCATGTAAATTTCATATTGTTGATGAAATTAATCACCATTGAATAACTATGTTTATTATCATATTCAATAAATCAAGATTGCTGTGGTATCAAATTTCTTATAACAGTTCTCTGTGTGCACTACAATGATATCTTGGCATTGTAAATCTCATTGTAAACCTTTATTAGGGTTTTTGTATAATCCCATAAACTTAAATATTGATCTGATTTAACCGAAGAAGAAGATGCATAAGGCTAAAGATTAAAGCTCCATTGACACCAATTATGTGCCTGTAATTGCTGTACAGTAACATTACATTGATGAATACACATGAGCACATGAACACTGCTCACATACCGGTCTTACCTGAAGGCAGAGATGACAGACTTATTGTAGTACTTGAAGAGAAAATTGTCGTTGGCGATCGTCTTATTCAGCTGAATACGGAGAGAAAAGAGGAAGAAGAAGAAAAAAAAAGATATTTTTATATATATATATATATATATATATATATATATATATATATATATATATATATATATATATATATATATATATATATATGTGAGTGATATAAAGAACTGTATCAAACACGCCAGCGGCACTGGTGGTTAAAATTTATAAACCATTTTATTCATGTTTTCCATTTCGATGTTAGATGCTAGTAAAACTCGATACTAAATGAAATCAGGGACAACTGAAAATTCCCCTCCACAATCACACACACATACACACAAATATACAGCATATATAGCAATGAAATCAAAATGGTTTTGCTGACATTGGCAGTTTCTCCCGGCCGTATAATACGATCTGAGCGTGGGTTTGAAGTGATGGCTCGCTTAAAGCGATAAAAATGATAAAAGAGAGCCTCGACTATAAGTCTGACACAGGGTTTATATGGAAATGCATAGTCTGGTCTTATTCGTCCTACAGAAAGCTCTGTACGTATTAAAGAGAGATTGCACACGCTTCATGCAACATGCCTCAAGGGAACAAGGGACACACTGTGGATGGAGATATAACAAATACAACAAACATAGAAAGTCACAATAATAAGTGTAGACGTTTTATACATCTAACAGTAGAAAACTTTCTACTCATGAGAACTGCCTAAACATTTTCAGTGCTATGCAGGATTAGTACTGCTTGGTTGTATGAATGAAATAGACACTTATCTAGAGCGTCTGCCAAATGCTATACATGCAAATGACTGGATTTAGTTTGACTGGTGAGGTCAGTAAAGTACATTAAACGCATCTTCATGAGCATGACCCCAGTTTGAGAGGGGTACGGCCATTACTGGATTCACATATTCAGCACCAGTACTCATAAGGCTATGGTTTTTCTATGGTTAATGATTGAGATTCCCCTCACCATTACACCACCTGCACCAGCATGACCTGTTAACACAAGGTGTGCAGGGTCCATAAATTCATGCTGTTGTTACCAAATTCTGATCCTACCATGTCTGCCCCTCAGCATGATGACATTATAATCAGACCAGGGTTTTTTTTTTTTCTAGTTTTTAAATGGTCTAGTTTTGGCAAGCCTGTACCACAAGTAGCTTTAGATTTCTGTTCTTGTGTGAGAGAACTGAAAACCAATGCAGTCTTCTGCTGTTGTAACCCCCTGCCTCCAGGTCTGGGGTGTTGCACATTCTGACATGGGTTTCTGCTCACCAACAGTGTTTACCTGTGGTACTTAGCCTTTTCTGCTAGTTTAAACCAGTTTGACTTTTCAAATCAACTGAAGAACTGCTGGTGTCTGGATTATTTTAATTACTGTTCTGAGTAAACTCAGTACGCCATAAAAGGTCGAGGAGATCAGCTGCATTATGATTTGCTCATTAGACAATTACATGAATTAATAATAAAAATGATAGTGCTCAGTCTATACTACAGAGCTCTCCAGCAATTGGATCATTCGAGTTGCTGAATATACACATGATAAATATTTCCAAAAAACAGTGTAGACTATGTTTACTTCGCAAATAAGGCTTAAAAACAGAAATATATCTTCTTGTTGGCTTATGGTTTTAGAATTACTAGTAATGCATAATTCATGAAATTACCATTTTGGTTCTTTAAGCACTGAACTCAAGGCTCAGCCCAAGGAAATGAAGATGCAAGTCCGAATGCTCACCTCAAAGTTCACTTATACCCTGAAGCTTCATCACTTGCCTGCCTTTGCCTCATTTAAAACCAGGAGAGAGAAAAAACCCTGACACTGATGGATTTCAAGACCGGGTTTAAATTTTACATAAGCCATCAGATCTCCACTGACAGGTTTAATGCAAGCCTACTTATAGTTTCTTTTTCCTTCCAAATGCACGTCAGAGCACATCAAATTACAGCACAGTCTGTTTGAAGCTCAGCATTTTTAAGATGAAAGAGTCCATGTTAAAGAGAGCAAACCGAACTGAAGCAGCACAATGGCAGCGTGAGAGCAGGATCTAGCCGTAAAACTTCAACAGCAAATCTGGGCACATCATTCGGAAGGCACGTAATGATGTCAAAATGTGCGATGCGACGCGTGTCAAATTCTGCTGAGCCCATATCGCACTTGGATTCTAAAATGCACAAGTGACTGGAGAACTCCAATAAAATCACTGAAAAGAATACAAATCAACATTACTGCTGCTGTCAGTGGCCATAACTGATAACAGTATATCTCTCGGTAATATCTACTAAACAGTGCTCAATATGGGGGTCAAAAAGCACTTTATTTTCAGTATCAGAAAACCTTGGCATGTTCGATTCCTCAGAACAATTTGCCAAACAATTTTTATATATTAATTAACCAGATTTGTTTTTCTATCCATTTATATGCTACACTTACAATGCAACAGATAAATATGATGAGAATGGTATCAGCCTTGTCAAACAACTTAGGGTTAACTCTGAATGTGAAAAATAAAGTCCTGATACTGGTGACTTCTTGCAAACATCCTACATAAACACCTTCTTAAAAAAATCAACAATTTAGCAGATATAATCTTGTAAAAATGTCGAATGATTGACAGCCGTTTAATCGGGCTGATAATTAGCATTATGTAATCGGTATGGGCAGATTGTGCTGCAAATTAGGCCTAATCTTAGGCAGGCGCATCTGACACACCAATGTGTGTTTGTTCTGCACTTGTGTGAAAGAACAAAACAATACCAGCAGGTGGCAGTAGTCACCTATGACACCTATCATTACTAACGAATACGTGTAGCTGTTTTTAATTTTGTCTGCTAAGTTGCAAAGAGACGTGGCAAGAATGGAAACAAGTGTTTGTGTTCCCTCTTTAGTCAGTCATTGTTAGCTTTCTTCAGTAAATTTTTTTTCTCGTTTGCTCATTCACTAAGCAGAATAGCTAATCTGAGATCTCTTTCTCACCGATGAGTTCCGCCACCAATTCGACACGCAGAATCTGCCGAAAAACAGCTGGCTCTTTCTGACTAGAGCCAACAATGTGAAACACACTTTTTTTAACTGTATTGCTAGCGAGCCCTTTATCTGGTTGTAGTTTAGGCCACAGGTAGGCACATTTACCAAAACCAGTTAACAAGTGCACTGATTGTAGAGGCTTGTGTTGGTCAATCAATTTGCTGTATTACATCTTACTAATTAACTGTTCGATCTTATTAGATGAGGAGGGGGAAAAAAAAGAAAATCATTTAAACATATTGGCCAAAAAAATCTTCACCATATATCGGCCATCAGCTGCCCTGATTTCTAAATATTACGCTATACTAATATGCAAAAAATGACTATACACACTTTCAAATGTTCTGGTGAAAATGCTGATTAAATTGGCAGAGATTTTTCTGCAGTTTTGTGCTCCAGGACCTGAAAAGAGAAATTAACGTTTAATTTCGGTGGGGTTTGTTCACTGGCGCACAGGCCTGTGAGCTGCTTCAACTCTTCATCACGCTGTGAACATAATTTGAGCTAATGGCATAATTAACAAAGGGTGTTAAAATATGACAGGCTGATTCAAATCAGCCATTGTATCCCTTCCCATGCGTGTGCATAAACTATGATTTGAGAAACCATAGAACAAAAGAGAGAGAAAAAAAAATTATGTATGAGCCACTGGAAATGTAATTAATAATTTCAGTAATTTAACAAATGTATGTCATCTAGCTACAGTGAATTAACCTGACAGGATTTCTGGAAAAAATAAAAAAGCTATATTCATAAACATTTACAATAGTAACCCCTAACACTAGCTGACTAGCATTAGCTAATCTGAAACGATTTCTGAGATGATTTTTAACCCATGTTAATACATGTCTATAATCATTACAATTTTGAGAAGGTTTTAATAAATAAACAACAAAAAACTGGTTATGCTATCTAACAGGCTAAAATGAGGCAATCAGAATATATATTGTGTAAATATTTTAGGCTATCAACACAGGTTCACAATTTTCACCAGCTACGCTACACAAGCTGACAGACATGATCTAGCTCTGCTGAAACTATGTGAAAGTTTCTAAGATATATTTATAAATATTCATAATCAGAACCACTAATGCTAGCTGGGTGAATTCCTATGAAATATTAAAGCTTAATTTGTTTACTGCTAAGTTATGCAAGCCAGCTAACAAAGGCTAACCTGAGGGGAATTAAGCCATACTCATAAAATATTTAATGCATTCAAATCAATTCAAATCAAATCAATGCTATTTGTTTATCATTTTAATAATGGACATTATTTTTAGATACTGTAGCTGCTTTGGGACAGATTCACAATATAAAATGTCATGATTTGTCCCTGAGATTGTATGAGGAAGAAACCTGACTCAAAATCTTTATCATTTTCATTGCTATCACTAACTACCTAGCATGGGTCTCCCTGTCACGGGTTCAGAGAGGATTTGTAAGGTTCAAAATTTCTAGAATCTTTACTGCTGTAACAAGCATGAGATATTAACTGACTAGTATGAGCTAACCTGGCAAAATATCTGAGAGGCAAGATATATCTGCATTTCCATGTGCTGTTAAAAAATAAACAGAAACAGCAGGCAACATAACATGAAAGATTGTAAAGTAGTACACTTCTCTTCAGTACACACCTAAATGAAAACCAGACAAGTGCATCAGTTTAATATTTTATTTATAATCCAGAATGTTTAGTCAAATGTCTGCAATAAGTGGAGTCATTAAATCCACTGCTGATGGAGCAGAGTCTAGCACAGTTAGGTCATTTACTTCCCAGCTCAAAGACACTAGTTTCATGTGAGCAGCTAACTGCTGGGTTTAGTGAGTATTTAAGCAATACGCTCCTTGATCTGGGCCCTTCATGACTGGGACTGTGATGTCAAGCAATAAAAAAAAAATAATAAATAAATAAATAAAAACACCACTTCCTCGAATAGGTACAGGTACTAAAATAGGCTTGATTATTAAAATGACCATTTAAAATTAAATTTAAATTAAACACTTTCATAACATTTCATACTTTAAATATAGATAAATCAAGATGGTGTATTCCTAACAAGGCCCTGTATGCCAATGATAATTCAAACCACTGACTCTTCAGCGGCACTTCAAGATTTTACACAATCCTAGTTGGCCATAAAAATGAAACATCAGCATAATGGGATCCATTATGGAGCCTGTTCAGAGCTGTGTGTGTCAGCTAGTGGATCACCGGGCACTACAGATATGTACGGTACCTGTTGCATACACACTTTCCTTGTCAATATTAAGGATGCTGACATGTAAAGGGGATGGAAAGAGTCAAATTACTCTCAAATCAGCATAGGATGAGAAATGCACTTCTTGCAATTTAGCTAAATAATGCTTCAGAAAACATTTTCTCCTTTTTGTACTTCTGAACAGAGGAAATATTCATACTGAGGAAATAATTACTAAGAGGAGTGCTAATTACTGCTATTTCAGTGCTCACTGGTGCTAAGAAGGGTGACTAATTTAGATGATCAGCTAATAACATGCATGCAATTAAGTGCTGTCAGAATTCATTTCACATGCCATTTAAAAAACGTTAGGGATCAGTTCAGATCACTGGGTCAGACTCCATATACAGTTTCTCTGTCCCACATCCTACAAACCTGTACAGAGAATTGAATGAAAAATTATATAAATATATTTTTCTTTTTCAGTTCCATGGCCCCTAATACATTTCCAGAAAGTAGTTTATATTTTTGAACTGAAAGGTTTTGTAGTTGTCGCAGTTTTATTTCGCAAATCTATGCACATTTAATGAGCTGCGAATTCACAGATTTTCATGGTGTTTCAGAACAGTGTAAGAAAATACAGACCTTAGAAATAGGATTTTGTATACTGTATAAATAAGAATTCTGCAATTTTTTATGTTGAGTATTGATTCAAAATGATTTTCCAGTGGAAATGTACAAAATAGTTTTGTTATCCAAGTAACACAAGTAATGATTTTAACATCAGTCTCAGCCTCATCATCCAACCTTCCTCTCTCTCTCTACACACACACATATGAATGCATGTATGTGTGTGTGTGTGTGTGTGTGTGTGTGTGTATATATATATATACAGTATATATATATATATATATATATATATATATATATATATATATATATATATATATATATATATATATACAGTATATATATATATATATATATATATATATATATATATATATATATATATATATATATATATACATACATACATACATACATACATACATACATACATACATACATGTGTTTAGGAAATCTGAAGGGATGCCCAATTAAGATGGTTTGGTCATATGCAGCAGAGGGACATGGGGTATATTGGTAGAAGAATTGAGGATTTACCAAGCAGGAGGAAAAGAGGAAGGCCAAGGAGGAGGTTTATGGATGTGGTGAGGGAAGACATGCAAGTAGTTAATTTGAAAGAGGCAGATATAGAGGACAGGGTAGTGTGGAGACAAGAAATATGAAAAAACATGGATGACCCCATTTAAAAAAGTGTACTGCAAATGCTCAGTCAGTCAATGGCAGTAATCAAATGCAGTAAAACACAAAAAAAAAAAAATACACTATCAGTGGAATATTAATAATCTTCCTGTCAGGGAACATAAAACCTGATTCCCTTTCATGCTGAATGTTTAAGGACTGCATAAGCTTTCTGGTTCTCCTGAATAGTTTTGGCATTCAATTAGAGCTGCAACTGACGATTATTTTGATAACTGATTAATCAGTGGATTTTTTTGTTTTGTTTGTTTGTTTCCTTTGCTTTTCATTCTTGATTAATTAGAAAAATAAATAAATTCAAATTAGATGTTTTGCTTATTATAACTATATAAAATCCTTATTCAGAGTACTTATTTATAAAAAGTGTACTTGCAAATGCAAAAGCCACAGAGTGAGTTTACCCATTTTTAATTTAGAAATTTTATAAAGCTTATACAGGTAGTCGTCGACTTACGACCTATGCAACTTTACGACCATTACGACCACAATCGCTAGCCACGGCGTACGACAGTGCGTACCAGCTTCCGGCATCATTTCACAGTACTGTACATATAGCCTACTCTACTTACGACTAAATGTCGGTCCCAATCGTGGTCGTAAGTCGACGACTACCTGTAGTGGCTGCTTGTTGAGGAGTACATAGGGGATTTTTTCTTTGAACAAATTCACTCATGCTTTGTTGTTTCCTTCTGTAATTTTTTAAATATTAATAATAAAAATACAGCATGAGTAAGCAAGCTGAAGCAATTTGGGTAAATCAACATTTGTATTGTATTTTGCAGATAGGAAGTTGACAACTATGCTTAAAAAACCTATATAAAATACATTTTTTATTTATTTATAATATTGTATTGACATTTTTTATTTAAAAAAAAAATGATATTTTGTTTATTTTAAAGATATAAGTATCCAAAATATATAACAAATTTTTGTATAATAATTAAAGGATATATGCATAAATTAAAAATTACAAACATTGAAAACAAGCATTTGAACGTACTAAAGCTGCAGTAAATCACGTTTGAAAACAGATAAGTTTCTGTTGTGGCAGACAAATGCTATAAAAAGAGAATGGAACGGAGAAATGCAGGAAGTTAACAGGTTTGATAAAAAAAATAAAAATGCATTGGTGTACAAATGCATAATCATTCGCTGAAATCACAACAGTGAAAACATTTTTTAGTGTTCGTTCGCACCGTTATAATTGAACCCTTCACTATTTTGCAAGCGAGGTGATTGTGCAACCTGATGCTCACAAGTCACAACAGAACAGATCCAGTGTGACTGTCTCAAAGTTAGCCAACTGTTTACACAATAGCACTTCATTAAAATTCTTCCATGCTGCCTTACCGTGCTGATGTTTCGCCTTAATCAGTGATACCAGTTTTCTTTTTTACATGCTGGTGCATCACTATGGTACTTCCATGCCACGCCAGCTCTGTTTTGCATAACTTCCAGGTACAGTTTTCTTTATTGCGTTTAATATAAAATGCTCCCATGCCTCAGATGACTTGGGACACACAATTTTTCCTTATGCCGGTTATCTTACATTCACGCTAACCCCTAACGGCCCAACTAAAAGATAATGGCATTCGTTGACAATGAATTGTACTATTGATTATTATTGATTTTACATTCAAATAGACTGCATTTAAACACAGATACTGCTTTAAATTTAAGTACAATAAATATTGTATTAGTGTAAAATTATATAGTATTAAATCAATCACAAATGGACCTAAAATCCAGTCTAATAACACCTAACCCAAAAGATCTGAGTTTGTATTACTGTGGAACAGACCTGAACCAATGAACCAAAGCAGAAATTACATGACCTGTTTTGCTTTGGAAACCCATTTTCTTTCTTCCAGTAAATCATAATAATGCGACTTGTGTACTGAACATGCTTACAAAATGATTTCATCCTTCTTTGAACAGAAATAAGTGCATTTGTTAAACCCAAGTTCTTTGAACAAATTCGTTGTGTTTGCAATCAAGATTGATATAGAAGTCACTGAAATAATACTAGCCTTACACAGAGTCAGTTAATACCATCAGCCTTGAAAAATCTGAATTGGCTCAACATTAAAATGATTTTTGCCCAGGTTTAATGCTTTTTGTTTTGTTTTTTACTTGAGATGTGTAACACTCAGTGACCAAAAACAGAGAAAAGAAAACGTGAAATAGTAGTGACTTCATCTGTGATCTTATTACAGAGCAACTCTACACTATACAGACAAAGGTACTGAGACATTTTACTCTTTCCAGCCATATGTGGCCCTTCCATAAACTGTTACCTCAAGATTGAAGGCACATAATTGTTTAGGATGTCTCTCAATGTGGTAGCATTTAATTTGTTGCTTTCCTGATCCAGCATAATAATGCCCCTGGGCACAAACCCAGCTTCATTAAGATATGGTTTAGATGAGTTTGAGTGGAAGATCTTAACCGGCCTCCTCTGCCCTCAAACCTATTGAACACCTTTGGGATAAATTCATCTCACCTACATTAGTACCTGACCACTATTGTGGCTTAATGAGCACAAATCTGCATAAGAACTCTATCCCAAAATCTAGTGGAACATCTTCTCAGAAGAATGGAGGTTATTATAAAAGTAAACGAGGACTTAATGTGGAATGAAATGTTCAATCTTATATTCAGGTGTCCACAAAGTTTGGCTGTAGAGTATGTGTGTATACAGTATATCTATGCATTAACAATGATTCATTATTAATTTACTACTAGGAGTATTTTAGTGGAACACTTACTGATACTGTGTGTATATGTGGGTCAAAGTCATGTCTCCTTTGCTTGCAAAGCCTGTTCATATTACAGAAAAGTATTAATATACATAAATGTTACCCTTTTCGTCTTTGACCCATATGTTTTGTGATCCAGAATAAAATATGTAATGAAAAAAAAAGGATGCCGGAGTTCCTAAGTAATATCTGTAGCACCCTCTGCTGGAATTTGAATAAAGGTGATTTTAATTCTCACAAGCTGATCACAGGTTGATCTTTTAAAAATAAAACCACAGCCCAAAGAATATTACAGTTAGTTGCTTCTTTATCAGGTTAATCCACCTACCACAACCTATAGAATCTAGAACCACCCCCTAAGGACATTTATCTGAATTTTGGACTTCAATGTGTACGTGATGGTTTATTAGAAAAACTTACAATGTCCTGCAGTGCATCAGCTGTTTCTTGGAACTCCAAGCTTTTGGGATCGTTGTACTCAGGCTTGTAGGTGGCATCTACCAGCGTCATCTCTCCGCTGAAGACTAGCGCTCCCAAATTTCGCTGGGCTCCCATTTTGGGTACCGAGTCTTGCCGGAGCTGATTGGGTCTGACTGGAGGAAGAGAAGTATTTCTCTGTAAACTAAGTGAAATGTGCAAATTGTTAACCTGACAGGTAATGGCAGTTTGTGGAAGCAGGCGGAAATATATGTAAGAGTTGGACGGAACAACAATTCTTGGCCCAAAATAAGTTCAGTCAGTGTTAAAGTAGGAGGTTGTGACCTGTAGGTCTTAATGAAGATGTGTCCTATGTGCCAGTCAGTCTTACTATAAAGGAGGAGTAGCTTATCTGCCTGACAAGCACATAGGAAACACCTCCATTTTAAAGACTGACTGGAAACATCTCATTTACTAAGACCAATGGGCACATATGAGACACCTCTCCATTACTAAGACTGAGGGGCACTTAAGAGACACCTTAGTTACTAAACCTGATGGGTATATAGTAGACATCTCCTTTACAAAGACAGAGGTGCACATAGGACACACCCATATTAATTAAACTGGCAGACATCCTTTATTGTCAGTCTTAGTGAAGGTGTCTCCTGTGACCCTGTCAGGCAGATGAGCTACACTTATTCTACCAAGACTAAGCCTGACAGGCACACAGGAGACCCTGATGTAGTAAGACGGACTGGCATATAGAACACATCTCCTTCATTAAGACTTACAGGCACAGAGGTCACACCTACTTTAATAAGACTACCATTTAGGACACATCTTGTTAACTATGATTGACAGGCACATAAGTCACACCTACTTCATTTCAGTAATGGGGGTGTGGCTTAGCAGCCTGTCAATCTTAGTAAATTAGGTGTGTTCTACACCAGTCTTAGTGAAGGTGGCATGGCCCATATGCCTGACAAATACTTTACAAATCACTTATTTGAAGACAAAATATTAAAGACTAGAAGTTCAGAGGATTCGTCCAAATTGCTGAATTGTTTCACAAGATATAGAAAATGTTCATACCAGCAAACCACCATATGAGAAAACCAGCTACAGCCGCCAGCACCAGCAGCCCAAGCACAAGCCCCACTACCAGCCCCGTCCTCTTCGGCTTCGATGGCATCTTTGAGTTCTTTCCTAGAAATGTGACGTTTTCATTGCCATTTTGACACTAAAATAGAAAGAGAGAGAGAGAGAGAGAGAGAGAGAGAGAGAGAGAGAGAGAGAGAGAGAGAGAGAGAGAGAGAGAGAGAGAGAGAGAGAGAGAGAGAAATGGTCAAAATTTAAGAGATAGACAGACTTGACATTTGACCAAACATTTTTCAGTAATACAATAATATATCAAATTCGAATACACTTGTCCTATTAAAATTGCATTTAGATTATAAAAAATTATAATAATAAATTGATTAAAAGGAAATGTCACTTTCACTGTGGGAAGTTTAAGTGGTTAACAATTTAACCTGTTTTTCCGGCATCGTAAAACCTACATACACACTTTTCGGTGTGAAAAGAAAAAAAAAGTTATCATATTTGCTCATCTTATCTGTTGATCAGAGTGGAATTTCTTGCATTCCAGCTTTTCAGATAAGTTAGGACCGTCATTGTCAACTGCAGTGTTGAGTTAAGTCAAGAGGGAGTGTTTGGAGGGAAAATAATGGAATTTGCTACAATAAAAAAAAAAAAAAAAACCCTTAAGCCAAAGTGCAGTTCACACCTTTGGCAAGAATTTTAGACCTTCACTTTTATCTGAGGATACAATGGAATAAAGTGAGATTCTAATATTGTGTGTGTGTGTGTGTGTGTGTGTGTGTATATATATATATATACATACATATATATACATATATATATATATATATATATATATATATATATATATATATATATATATATATATACATACATATATATATATATATACATACATATATATACATACATATATATACACATTATATATATATATATATATATATATATATATATATATATATATACATACATATATATACATACATATATATACACATTATATATATATATATATATATATATATATATATATATATATATATATATATATATATATATATATATATATATGCACATACATACACACACACACACACACACACACACACTGTATATTACATGCTGTACATATGCTACACATTATCTGCACTTGTCTATTTGCACAATTGTTACTATTTGCACTTCTGGCAGATGCCAAAGTGCATTTCGTTGCTGTGTACTTGCACTATGCAATGACAAAGTTGAATCTATCTATTTGGCAGAAGCCCTTATTCAGAGCGTCTTAAAATGATCTCATTCATAAAACTGAGCAGCTATAGAGTAAAGGGCCTTGCTCAGGGGCCCAGAAGTGAAAGCTTGATGTGGCAGGGATTTAAACTCTCAACTTTCAGATGAGTCCAATGATTGAACCTCCCCATTATACTCTCTGCCAATTATTTAATTAACGCTGATCAGCCGGATTACATGTTTGAGTCGTTATATTAAATAACATTAAACGTTATTATATTTTAGTTCTCTAAATGGTAAAATCCTATTTAGTACATTAGTTCCATTATAGTGGACCTTAAAATCAAACATTTCATACATGATGTGGTGTCATGTACATATAAAATCTCATCAGGAACAAAATGGTCTAAATATCTCCCATAAGATTTATGGGTCCTAATCATTCTTGATTATATCAGGTTCTGCATGAGACCACACAAACAGGACACAACACACAAACCATATCCATTATGTGATGTTATTGACACTGCCGCTAAGAGGTGTCTGTCACCAAACTGTAACCGTCTAAAACTTGAACTGGTGGTAAATCAGGACAGAGGGAGTGGCTGTCAAAAAGTGAACTTGACACAACCGAAATTAAGCAAGTGTACACAATCCTGTTCAACAGGCTTTTCAGTCAGAGGGAAATTGAGACTGAATTAGAGGATTGGTGAACATTTGCACATGTTCTTTAGAAGACTGTATTAGAGTCAAAGAATCAGCACGATCAGCGTTTTAGCTTATTTGTTCAATGGTGTCATTGTTTTGCAGGTAAAAAAAAAAAAAGAGATGCATTATTTACTGCAAAGAGGTGCAGTTTATAATGTTTGTGAACATATATGGCCAAACTATTTGAAATATGTGTGTTATCTTTCAGTGGATAGTTCTCTGAACAACATTATTGCTTGGCTCCACCTCATTTTCTTTAAAAAAAAATTAATAAATAAATCCCTATTTTTAACCAAGTGGCAGTCAAGTGGGACAAGGAGCAGCTCGAAAATGATTTATTAGAATTACAGTTTAATACCCAGTCAGCAGAGGGTGCTATAACTTATACTACCTCATACGTGACAAGGCACCCCTTATAGGCACACATATTGGAGGGGGATCAAACATTTAAAATACAGAAAATTCTAAATATAATTCTAAAAAAATATATATATTTTAATTAAAAATTTTACATTTGCATATTAAATATACATTTTTGGAACCAGGTCTATTATATAGACACTATTGCTTTGCAAATTACTGTATTCTTGCAATTGTTTTCTGTGTGTTTAAAGTGTGTGGGAGGACGATTTACGGCATAAACAATAAAAAAAAAACTGTTCATATCGGTTTTCCATGTATGGGGGCGGTTTTGGGCTGTAAACGGGGGATTACTGTACATCATACTTGCTTAATCGTTCTTAGTGCATACAATTGTTCTGATAAAAAAATTTTTTCCAAGTATTAAAATGATTCATTCTTTCATTTATATTTGTAATTTTATTATTTCAGGGTGACAGTGAATCCACAGCCCATGCAGGGAACACTGTAAATACACCCTACTCTGCAAAAACTCCTCAAAAAAACCTCCTGTCTGATAATTTGACATGTTTCTAGTTTGCATCTTCTTAAATCATGCATTTTTTTCCCCCTTATATTTAGATGGGTTTTTTTTTTCTGGTGTAAAAGAGAGACTAGACATGGCAGGGACACAGCTCACAGCTGTTATTGGACCCAAGTGATATCAGGAACATTGTTAAAATAATGCTGTTTTATAAGAGGAACATATACTGGAGAACAAGGAGGCTTCCACCTTCAACATGTCCAGTCCTGCTATACTTTAATCTGTATGCCACAAATAAAAAAAACTTTGTTGGACATTTGTAGTTTCTGTGATCAATTCTGAAATCTAATCAGTTCATCTTCTCATTACAATGAACATTATGTAAGTCCTACACACATTCAGCCAAAAATTCTTAAGACACTGTATTCGTTAAAAGCTCCCACGGACAACATGTTACAACTTGACTACTAAAACACTTGGTGCATGTTGTTTTGGGAAAATAACCATCTTGGGCGGAGGAGGAGGGGTGGCAATTTGTGAGAATTAGCCCCTGGGCATGGATGTACAAAGCACATGTATGTTCTTGATGCCTTAGCAGAAGTGCAAAAACTGTGTTCCAGTCCTAAATGCTTGTTTGTGCTTCCTGCTCAGTCATTATATAAAGACATTTCAAAAGGTCCTTCACTCTGCCTTCTGTTTGGCAAAAATAAAATATATATATATATATATATATATATATATATATATAAAAAAAAAAAAAAAAAAGCAGAAAGCCATAAACTCAAAGACAACCAGAAAAATGGTAAACATTTTTTTTTTACAAAGTTTACATTTAGTAGACAAGATTCTCAAAAGTTATTTGTAGATTCTATCAAAAACACTTCCTCATGCTTCTGTACTAGGTCAGGGGCAAAAATATCACCAGTCTAAAAACTCTGCTAGCATGTCTAGTGCAGTATGAAAAGGAAAAAACAACAACAATGCAGTGTTGGGTTTCTTTTTTCTCAAAAGAAAGGCGCAGCAGGTTCTTTTAATCATTCTCATAAATCAGTATAAGATTTATTTAATGTGGTAATAGGGCTGTTGTATTCCAAGAACCTGAAGAGCCCAGGAAATAGCTAAGAATGCTACCATTACTAGCAGCAGTCCCTAAAACTTTTAATTCAAAGAAAAGCATGACAGTGAAAGTACTCTAACATTATAATTATGTTATTATGTGGCTTTCAAGCAGGTGATTGACTTATTATGTAGTTTACAATGCTAATACAAAACCCTAAAACGTATATCCACTAATGCTAACTCAATCTCATTTAGCTCCACCTTTATAACCTTCAGAGCCCCCAAAGTGGCAATATGTATGTACCTAAAAAGTAGCTTATTGTCAGTTGCTAAGAGAAGGGTGCTAGCTACCTCTGTTATGTATTTAGCTTGATAATAGCTAGCTTTAAACTCAACAGGGACTTCCCTACAATCGGTAGACCCCCAGACAGAACTGGCAGTAGCATTATGATAGGGTGAAGGCTCCAAACGTTTTTTAGCATCAGCCCCACCTGAGGCATTTATTTGAGCTGAAAATCTGGTTTGAGTACAATATTGGCATCTTGCAGTCATTCCTGTTTCGACAAGCCTGAAGTAAATAGCTGAAGATGCGGTGAGGCTAAGGCTAACTGAGGCTAAGGATGGGGAGGTCAATTAGTTGAGGAACAAAAAAATGGAAATGCTTTGCTTTATGATTTGATGCTTGAAATTAATGCTTTTTATTATTACCATTACCGGATCAGAAAAGCTGTAGTACTACTATTAATAACAACAAGAACATTTTAAAAACTATATTAGTATTATTTAGAACAAAGATGCCCAAACTAGGACCTGTAGGCCAAATTTGGCCTGTGGTAAACTTTGATTTGGCCCACCATGCCATATATGCTATATAAAAAAACTATTAAAAAAACTGTTATTGACGCACCCCTTCATTTCTAATGTAATATAAAAAAAATTTCTGCCAAATCTTCAGCACCTTCTCCTTCTGTAAACAAACTTTTAGTCTAATAAATCAAAACAAGTGTAAACTAAGATTTAAACTGTCTGATCAAATGCACATTATCAACTTATGCTTGTTGATATTATAAACAGCAGCTACACTAATTCCTCTTTAATGCTTTTCTTTCTCTACCTATCCCGAGGCACCCCGAGGTTGCGCCAGCTCCAGTTGTGTCCCACCTCAAGAAGATTATGGACCTTCCAAGAAGTAGATGCCCCGCAAACATCCCGAACCATTTAGAGACCACCTGTTTAAAGGCTCTGGCATAGAGGAGCTGGTGTTGTACCTATGATGATCAAATGTTGAACTATTTCATGAGTTGCTCAGTAGCTCCTGGTTCCACAAAGTCAACTGACTGTATAAGACTGTAGAAAGGACATTACTCAATCACACACTCCAGGATTCATTGTAGTTCTCACGGAAGTTCCGATGTTTTGTATTGTTTAAAGACTAATCACACTGTTGATACCACCCAAATGAGGACCGGTTCCTCGTTTGAGTTCCTCTCAAGGTTTCTTCTCATTCATCTAAAGGAGTTTTTCCTTGCCACAGTCACCCAAGGCTCCTCATCAGGGACAAATACACATAATATTTCACTTTAATTCTTACGTTCTGTAAAGCTAGTTAGAGACAATGGACACACGCAGAGTTTGTTAGAAAGTCAGTCACAGCCTAATTTGGTACAAACTATAAAAAACTGAAAAACAGCTTCAAATATCTCATTACAGGTCACTGATATAACAAGCACATGGCTGTATTGCTTAGAGCTTGAATAGCTGTATTAAGCAGTGAACACAATTGTACTGTAAATGGGATTATGTAATCATTGTAATATGTGTAACTTAACTAGAATCGTTCGAAAATAAAACTGCATTAGGTGTCGCTTTCTGTTTTCCACTTATTATTATTTTTTTTATAATTAAGTGTAGAGCCCTATTAAATTAGGGTCTAATAATTATTTGGTTTTTATTTTCTTTTACACTACAGAGTTAAAACTTGTTCATTTAAAAAAAAAAAAAAAAAATGATATAACTAAGGAAAAAAAAACTGTTATAAAAAAAATTGTAGTTTAAAGAATAAGGCGTTTTCTGCCTGACCTCTGAGGTCAGAGGTGAGAGGGGAGGGAGGAAGTGAAGTGTGAGAGAGAAGGAGGACACGAGGAGTCCGGGGAAAAAAAAAAAAGGTGCGCTAATCGTGCGGTGCAGGTGTAAAGTCTAACTACTGGGTTGTGGACTATATACAGGAACACTGAACAGAGAGAAGACTGTTTAGAAAAATAATTGTGGATGAACTCTATGTAGAGAGTGTGGGTTTAAGAGTGACGGGACTCAGGTGCACGCGTTAATGTGAAGGACAAATATGACGCAGTTGTCTTAATCACAGGACTACGTTAGCTTCACGTGAGTCGTACATTTTGCAAAGTCAAAGTTTGACTGTACAAACGTTGTGGAACGATTTGCAACGCGAATGGTCATGAACAACGGAGACAGTGAAGGCCGCGCGATTTTTCCGGAGAGACCGAGGACACGTGGTGGTTTATGCTGCATCTCTGCCTCGTTCAGATCATCGGATGTATGATTCTCACAGTGCGTGTTCGTGGATAAACACCAGGGAAAACTGAAATCGATTGAACGGATAATCCAAGTGTGTGCTTCGTGTACAAGTTTCACTGTTCCATTGGATTTCGTGAATACTAGCAACTGCACACACTTTCACATGAGCTCCAACGTACCGCGCCAACCAGAGACTTAAATCCCAGCTGGGTACTATTTCTTTTGTGGGGTTTTCTTTTCTTTTGTCTTCTTTACATTTGTTTCTGTTAATAAATGTTTGTCCATACAATATATTCTCAAGTTATTTCTGAATGAAGAGAATGTCTAAAAGAAACACTGAAGTCTGAAGCCCGAGGTTAATGACAGTTTTTTGGGGTTACTTTGGTAGCAAACAAATTACACCAAGTAAATTTAGATGTGCCTCTCACGTGTAAAATGACCCTAGACATAGTTTGAGCCAGTGAATCAGTGCGAGGGCTACATAAGTATTTCAGATGGTAATGTATAATAATTGAAATTTCTACAAAAATATGAATTCTGCAGCAATTGTAAAATCATTCATCATTCAAAAAATCAATAAATGAACATGTTTGTGACACATAGTAAGTCACAGAGGTAAGTTTTAGGTTATATATACAATAAAATAAGCGAGAGAAGAATTAAGAAAAAGACCGAGGCAGAAGCTTCCAGCATTCCCCAATGATGGACATCTTAAGCTCATGGAGGACTCCCAGTGTATGTCCAGGGGTTTAGACATGTTTAAGTTTTGCTAAACAGAAAAAACTTTCTCCCACTACCAATGAAATAAATATAATGCTATGGGCCAAGGCAATAGTATCAGTGCGTTCTGCTTCACTGTACCCGAGATACAGTCTGATAAGGTTTTATCCGCCTCAGTCTCACTGTTAATGCTACACTGCTCCAGGAATTGGTGGCTCAATGGATAACGCTCTGGAAAAGTGATCAGAGGGTCAGAGGTCCAAGCACCAGCAACCCAAACCTTTTACTTTTTGGCCCGTGTACAAGAAAAATATTTACTCCGCTATAAGGTATTTGTTACAAAAATACGTAAAGGCTGCTTCATTTAATTGTAGATAGTAATAATACATTATTACTGATATCATTTTCTTTACTATCTTGGTGGTAGTAGCAGTATAGATTTTATAGTCATGTCAGTGTTTGAGACCTTGTGGCAAAAACGGTTATACAAGCTGTTTAAATTTACATATGACAGACCTTTTTTGGTTATATCTTCCCAAACAAGTTCTGGAGAGAGCTCACTATATATACATAGTAAGTGTTGCCTAGTGACATTAAAATGGGGAGGGTTCAGTGAAATATGTTTAGTAGAGATGGAGAACATGCACAGGATTGTCACCTTTTAAGCAGAAAGATATGTCAGTTTTAAAATGATTATGACATCTAATGAACATTTGATTAAGTTAATACCAGATTTTAGGAAGAACATAATTGAATCTATAGTTGGTTGATTTATATTTACATCTATAGCATTTGGCAGATGCACTTATCCAGAGTGACTTGCATTTGATCTAATTCATTCAACTGAGCAACTCTGGGGTAAAGGGCAAGGCACAAAGGTGTCAGCTTGGTGTTGCTAGGATTTCAACTGATCATCTTCAGATCCAAAGTCCAATGCCTTAACCACTAAGCTACCAGCTCCCCTTTTTTTTGGGACACGTTGGTACATGGTACACATGACCCAGTATTCTTGCCACTTGTTTAATATGTAATGATTGATCGTAGGTTTAAGATCTGAAGGAAGAATCTGACATTCTTTTATTTACAGGTTTACTGCCTTCTTTGGTCGTTGATGCATCTGTGTAAAAGGTATTTATCTACTGACAAATAACATCTGGTTTATAAAAAAGAAAAACTAAACTACGACACCAAAACCTGTTCCAGCATGCTAATGCCCCTGTATAAGAAACCAGGTGGAAATTAATAAGTCATGGTTTACATGTGTTGGCGGGGATGATCTTAGCGACGTGCTACAGAGCTCTGACCTCAAATGTAATGAATAATGTAGAGGAACATCTTCCCAGAAGAATGTAGGTTACTATAAGAGCAAATAGGGAATATAGATATATAAATATAGTTAGGTGTCTACAAACTGTTCAATAGTGTGTGTATATATATATATATATATATATATATATATATATATAGTGAGGAAAATAAGTATTTGAACACCCTGCTATTTTGCAAGTTCTCCCACTTTGAAATCATAGAGGGATCTGAAATTGTCATCGTAGGTGCATGTCCACTGTGAGAGACATAATCTAAAAAAAAAAATCCAGAAATCACAATTTATGATTTTTAAACTATTTATTTGTATGATACAGCTGCAAATAAGTATTTAAACACCTGAGAAAGTCAATGAAAATATTTGGTACAGTAGCCTTACTTACTTACTAAGTAGAGAAGGTTGGACGATGTGGAGTAAGGAGGAAGTGAGAGCAGCGATTAAGAAGATGAAGAGTGGAAAGTCGGTTGGACCAGATGACATACCGGTAGAAGCGTGGAGATGTTTAGGAGAGATGGCAGTGGAGTTTTTGACCAGGTTGTTTAACAGGATTTTGGAAGGTGAGAAGATGCCTGAGGAATGGAGAAGAAGTGTGCTGGTACCGATCTTTAAGCATAAAGGAGATGTGCAGTCTTGCAGTAACTACAGGGGAATTAAGTTGATCAGTCACACCATGAAGTTATGGGAAAGAGTAGTGGAAGCCAGGCTGAGAGAAGAGGTGACCATCAGTGAGCAACAGTATGGTTTCATGCCGAGGAAGAGCACCACAGATGCCTTATTTGCTTTGAGGATGTTGATGGAGAAGTATAAAGAAGGACAGAAGGAATTGCATTGTGTATTTGTGGATTTAGAGAAAGCGTACGACAGAGTGCCAAGAGAGGAGTTGTGGTATTGTATGAGGAAGTCAGGTGTGTCAGAGAAGTATGTGAGGGTGGTGCAGGACATGTATGAGGACAGTGTGACGGCAGTGAAGTGTGCAGTAGGTACGACAGACTGGTTCAGGGTGAAGGTTGGACTGCATCAAGGATCGGCCCTGAGCCCTTTCCTGTTTGCAGTGGTGATGGACAGGTTGACGGACGAGGTCAGACAGGAGTCTCCCTGGACTATGATGTTTGCGGATGATATCGTCATTTGTGGTGAGAGTAGGGAGCAGGTTGAGAAGAGCCTGGAGAGGTGGAGATATGCGTTGGAGAGAAGGGGAATGAGAGTCAGTAGGAGTAAGACAGAGTACATGTGTGTGAATGAGAGGGAGGGCAGTGGAGTGATGCGGTTGCAGGGAGAAGAGCTGGAAAAGGTGGAGGAGTTCAGGTACCTGGGGTCAACAGTGCAAAGTAATGGAGAGTGTGTTAGAGAAGTAAAGAAAAGAGTGCAGGCAGGGTGGAGTGGGTGGAGAAGAGTGACAGGAGTGATTTGTGATAGTAGGGTATCTGCAAGAATGAAAGGGAAAGTTTATAGGACTGTGGTGAGACCTGCGATGTTGTATGGATTAGAGACAGTGGCATTGAGTAAAAGACAGGAGATGGAGCTGGAGGTGGCAGAGCTAAAGATGTTAAGGTTTTCGTTGGGAGTGACGAGGATGGACAAGATTAGAAATAAGTTTATTAGAGGGACAGCGCATGTAGGATGTTTTGGTGACAAGGTGAGGGAGGCGAGATTGAGATGGTTTGGACATGTGCAAAGGAGGGACATGAATTATATTGGTAGAAGAATGCTGAGGATGGAGCCACCAGGTAGGAGGAAAAGAGGAAGGCCAAGGAGGAGGTTCATGGATGTGGTGAGGGAAGACATGCAGGTAGTTGGTGTGAAAGAGGCAGATGTAGAGGACAGGGTGGTATGGAGACAGATGATCCGCTGTGGCGACCCCTAATGGGAGCAGCCGGAAGAAGAAGAAGAAGTGTTGCAACGACGCGTCGCGTCACACTGTTTACATTCATCTCGTGTAATGGCAGCTTCTGCTCCTGGGAATGGAGAAAGTTCCAGTCTGTCACAAAAAGCTAGACCACGATTACCAAAAGTATGGGAATACTTTAAACAGAGGCCAAATAAAACGGTCCTTTGTTCACTTTGCAAAAGCGAAATTTCGTACCACGGCAGCACAACTGCGATGCACGAGCACCTCAGAAGAAAACATCCTGGTGCTCTCCGACCTCAAAAGGACGAGTCATCTTTGTAAGTATTTATTATTACAATTAGTTTTGGGAGTAATTGTTGTGTTCTAACCTGCTGTGTTTTGGTCAATAATTAATAAATATATGCTAGGTAATAATGGTAATGCTAATCACTAACGGTATAAACTCTAAACATACTGTATTGGTTACTTTGGCAAAAATAAAGCAAACTTTAACTTTTAATTTACATTTACTGGTTGTTGGAAGTTGTTTATGCACATAGACTTAAAATTAACAACTAGACTTACATTAACAGTTCACTGTAATATAGTAGTGTACGTGAACATATAGATAAATAGGCTACTAGTGCATTTTTGTTTACTTTTGGCACAAGCCAAAATAAATAAAACAATCACAAGTACGTGATTAATAACAAATTCTCATTAGTTCAAAAGAGTTTAAAATGCTTTCTGTATTTCATAATAAAATGACAAATCCACTACACTTTCTAAAATACAATTAATATTCTATTCAAAGTAATCAACATTGTAATTATTCACATTCAGTTCATTTAAAAATATGCAGATTTACTACCCTCTTTGAAATATAGTACAGTTTATATATTGTTAGCATTCATAGATTTCATGGTTAAATTGGTTCCTAATGTTAATTATTGTTTGTTTTTACTCAGGAAGAGGCAAAGCTGTAAAAAATTTAATAAAAGGGTAAAATATTATATTAGAAGTTGTACTTATAATTTTTTGTAAAGTTAATTAGCTAATAAAAAAAGAACACTAGATTAAGCAAAAAATAAAAATAATCGTTATAGTCAACAGAATAAAATAATTTTATATATATATATATATATATATATATATATATATATATATATATATATATATATATATATATATATATATATACAATGTAAAATATATATATATATATATATATATATATATATATATATATATATATATATATATATATATATATATATATATATACAATGTAAAATAGCAGGGTGTATAAATACTTATTATCAAACACCCTGCTATTTTGCAAGTTCTCCCACTTAGAAATCATGGAGGGGTTTGAAATTGTCATCGTAGGTGCATGTCCACTGTGAGAGACATCATCTAAAAAATCCGAAAATCTCAATGTATGATTTTTTAACTATTTATTTGTATAATACAGCTGCAAATAAGTATTTAAACACCTGAGAAAGTCAATGTTAATATTTGGTACAGTAGCCTTTGTTTGCAATTACAGAGGTCAAACGTTTCCTGTAGTTTTTCACCAGGTTTGCACACACTGCAGGAGGGCTTTTGGCCCACTCCTCCACACAGATCTTCTCTAGATCATCTGGCCTGTCGCTGAGAAACACGGAGTTTGAGCTCCCTCCAAAGATTTTCTATTGGGTTTAGGTCTGGAGACTGGCTAGGCCAAACCAGAACCTTGATATGCTTCTTACAGAGCCACTCCTTGGTTATCCTGGGTGTGTGCTTCGGGTCATTGTCATGTTGGAAGACCCAACCTCGAACCATCTTCAATGCTCTAACTGAGGAAAGGAGGTTGTTCCCCAAAATCTCGCAATACATGGCCCCAGTCATCCTCTCCTTAATACAGTGCAGTCGCCCTGTCCCATGTGCAGAAAAACACCCCCAGAGCATGATGCTACCACCCCCATGCTTTACAGTAGTGATGGTGTTCTTGGGATGATACTCATCATTCTTCTTCCTCCAAACACATTTAGTGGAACTGAGACCAAAATAGAACATTTGGGTCATATCTGACCACATGACTTTCTCCCACGACTCCTCTGGATCATCCAAATGGTCATTGGCAAACTTAAGACGTGCCTGGACATCTGCTGGTTTAAGCAGGGGAACCTTCCGTGCCATGCATGATTTCAAACCATGACGTCTTAGTGTATTACCAACAGTAACCTTGGAAACGGTGGTCCCAGCTCTTTTCAGGTCATTGACCAGCTCCTCCCATGTGGTTCTGGGCTGATTTCTCACCTTCCTTAGGATCATTGAGACCCCACGAGGTGAGATCTTGCATGGAGCCCCAGTCCGAGGGAGATTGACAGTCATGTTTAGCTTCTTCCATTTTCTAATGATTGCTCCAACAGTGGACCTTTTTTCACCAAGCTGCTTGGCAATTTCCCCGTAGCCCTTTCCAGCCTTGTGGAGGTGTACAATTTTGTCTCTAGTGTCTTTGGACAGCTCTTTGGTCTTGGTTGGATTCTTACTGATTGTATGGGGTGGACAGGTGTCTTTATGCAGCTAACAACCTCAAACAGGTGCATCTAATTTAGGATAATAAATGTAGTGGAGGTGGACATTTTAAAGGCAGACTAACAGGTCTTTGAGGGTCAGAATTCTAGCTGATAGACAGGTGTTCAAATACTTATTTGCAGCTGTATCATACAAATAAATAGTTTAAAAATCATATATTGTGATTTCTGGATTTTTTTTTTTTAGATTATATCTCTCACAGTGGACATGCACCTACGATGACAATTTCAGACCCCGTCTAAGTGGGACAACTTGCAAAATAGCAGGGTGTTCAAATACTTATTTTCCTCACTGTATATATATATATATATATATAAAATATTATATAATATACTGTGAGGGATCCACCTGCCATGGCCCCCGTCGGTAGCTGTCACGCTGCCTTCGCTCTGCCGCTGCCGGCTTTGATTCCCGACAGCTGTGACTCGTTAAGGATACAACTATATAAACTCACGTTCTTGAGTCACAGGCTGTCGGTTCTTGAAGGTCATGCTGGTGATCTCGTGGATCCTCGACCGCCAGCATTCCCTGCTGGTTCCATCTCCTGACCCCGTCGCTTGGGATGACTCCTTTCCGTTGGATATTTCTTTCCTTTGTGGATTACTCGTCCTGAGCGGACACTTTCAGTTTGTGACTCTTCACGGCTTATGTGTGTGTTTGGGTTGAACTGACGAATAAAGCATGATTGAGTTACTTCCGCTTTCGTTTCATGATCGCCACCCTGACATATATACACACACACACACACACACACACACACACACACACACACACACACACACACACACACACACACACACACACACACTATATATTGTATTGGGTCACCTGGTCATAAATATGGTATGTGATTTTTGAGCATTGCATTCCACATTTATTCCCAATTTGCTCTTCTAATTACCTCCAATCTTCTGGGAAGATGTTCCACTAGATTCTAGAGTGTACTTATGAATGTGTTTATCAACCACAAAAGGTATTACGAAAGGCAGGTACTGATGAAGGTGAGGAGGCCTGGGGTGCAGTCAGCAATCCAATTCATCCTAAAGGTGTTCACTAGGGATGAGTTTGGATATATCTTCGTTCTCTCCAAAAGCATATAAACCATGTCTTCAAGGAACTCACTTTGTGCACAGAGGCATTGCAATGCTGGAACAGGTTTGGGTTTCCATCTTAAATACAAGACGTCCTATACAATTGAGTGACTCCAGCTTTGTGGTAACAGTTTTGAAAAGAACCATATAAAAAGGTTAGGTCAGGTGACCCAATACGTTTGGCAATATAGTGTATATATATATATATAATCTATAAAATAGCAGATCTAGAAAATAAAATAGAAATCTTGCACATTATAGTCATGTCTTGTCTTTTCCTCATACAAACTTGGGACAAACGCTGCAAAGCAAGTTTCATGCACTTAAAAACATGATGCAGTCTCCTCTATAGATATTATTAGTGAAGAAGAGAAGTGTCTATATATCCATGAGATGAATAAACTTTGTGTGGCCCTGTGGTAAAAATACTGAGTTTGCCGTATGTGATAGAGGGTGAAAAGTTGAACTCCGAGAATAGACCGAGCACTGTTAGGTCCTGGAGGCAATATACTTAGTATGCTCAGGTTGCCTGAATTATAGTCTTCCTCGTTTAGCACTTAAAGCAAGTGTTAGCCAAGCAAATATAAAACCCCAAATCTAAAATACCCAACGTTTAAATTTCACCCTTTTCCTGAATTCATGCCGAATGTTTATATACTCCTTAACCACTTTTAATAAGAACATTTGTACCGATGTTCATAACAATATAAAAATGGGGAGTTTTGGTATGGTAGTTCTCATGCCACACACACGCGCGCATACACACAAGTGCACACACGCGTGCGCACACACACACACACACACACGCACACACACGCGCGTGCGTGTGTGCACGCGCGTGTGGGTGTGTGCGCACACACGCGTGCACACACGCACGCATCTACATAAAATGATACAGAAACATCCTTAGAAAAGCAGTATTTTAAATGCAAACACCTTGTTGATTACAGACATCAGAAAAGAACTGATTTGCAGACAGGAAGTTACAGTTCCTCAGTCAACTACTCCATACAACCATAGCAAACTGAAAAGCATAAGGCAACCCTGAGGTAGAAGGGTTCTCTTTCTGCTTGTTAAGAGCAAAAATGTAAAGCTATAGAAACTGGGCATCTAAAAAAATGCTTACTGTAGAGTACTAGATTTAAAACTTTAAATAAGCTTTGAAAATGGCAATGTTTTTATAAAAAAATTTTTTATAAAAAGCAACATATTTATGGAACTGAAATTTTCCTTAAAAGCTTGAGAAGTTTCATACAAACATGCCAAATACGCGTGTGTGAAATAAACAGTTCTTGGGTTTTAAAAACATTTAACATAAAAGTCTGAGAACTGGGTGTATTAGTGGCATAGAATCTGTTCGAAAATGTTATTTTGCACTCTTTTTGGTATGCCCAATAATGCATATTTAATATATTGTTACATTTTTATATTTATAATACATCCATATATCCAATATTGTTTGATAAAGACTACAGATACTTAAACCTATTCATGGAGAGTTTAAGGGTGTGATTTCCATTTGTAATGTATTATGTGAACTTTCACCAAAACAAACAGCTATGAAAATCTATGTGAAACGAGAACTAAACACAGACCCGAGATCAAAGAGAGATTAATGCTCCTTCTGGAATATACACATATGCCGCCAGCTCCTCTTCAGGTCACGTCCTGCTTCTCCTACAAGTTCAGAACTTTCCGGAGCACTACAGCGAGCAGCATTTGATCCGATTTTTAACCGACAGCATGATTCACGATTAAATAAATAAATCAGTAAAAGCATTGGCCTGGTAGACACTGCTCCAATTCCTGCATGCATATTCCGATTGAACCTCGTCCTTACTTCAAACGGCGTTAGACGTGAAATTAAAACTGCGAGTTAAATTAATTTAAATGAACCACAGCGTGTGATGAGCACTATGAATCATGAATGACAGGCACTTGCCCACGTTTAGGCGGCGTATTAACAGGAGCATAAATTGTGTAAATGGACACTAATGTTGGTCCTGTGTTCGAATGCATAGTGATTTTCTTTCTAGCAAAACCACAGCTCCCGTTCTTCGTTTATGTATGTCCGGTCAAAGACGTTACAGCATTGCGGCATTGCAAACTGCCCCGTGCCATAAAGGAGCTCATGCAGTCAAAACAAATAGAGAAAAAAAAACAGATTGAAGAATGTAGTATGTATATAGGCATGTTCTGGCTATGCAGAAGGCTTCAATGAGATTTCCTGTAGCATTCATTTCATTATTTAGACTTTTGTATATAATAATATATAAAGATTATTTTTATATAATTCTATTCTCCAAAAGGCTAAATGCACCATTTGTTTCTTATATTTTTATTAATCTGTGAAATGTCATTATATTTACAGGGAAAATATTATCTTTAAAAATTTGAAATGTGAATCTCCATATCTATCTATCGTCTCTGTTTAAATAAAATGTTTATATTTTGTTATATTTTCATACACTTAACGCTTGATATGACAACAGCTATTTAGGTTTATAGTAAAACCTTAGCAGTGATTTATATCAATTATTTTTTTTAATTAGTTTTGGATCTTGGTCATTGTGTATTATCTGTGACTAAAACAATTACAGAAATACACATCTTAAAAAGGCACACAGACTAAAAAAGCGCAATACGCAGAAGGAGGAAGAAAAGCAAAGGCTAAAATGCCACACATATTTCAGATCCAGATCATTGAATTACAAACAGTAGATAGTGTAGAGTAGATCCAGTGTAGTCTTACCTGAATTAATCCACCTCTTTATACCATCATAATGACTCCACAGCTATAGACTGTTTGATTGGTTACTGTTTTTTAATGCCATGGCAGCATCGGTGGCTATTTCCACGGCTCAAGGTGGGCATGATGAGATGTTATAGCATTTTACAGATTTTTGATTACAGCAGATGGTTTAATGAAGTCTCTCAGTTCCATAATTATTTTAGTATTTACTTTGGTGATACATTTTTGGGGATTCCTTTACATGTTCTGGTTTTCTCCGTGGCTATAGAAACCATCAAATGTATACACAAACACGTATCTCATGCAATGAGAATATATGCCATTAAATACTCAAAACAGTCTCACAGCATTTTGTGATATAGTCACGAACTTTAATCTATTGATTCATGTTGATGGACACAAATTTTCCTCTTTTTCCATGACACTAAGCAATAGTGGGACTATATTACTGAGAGACTTGGCTGAAATACTAGGAGTGTAACAATTCTTCGAGTAACTCGAGTAATTTAATTACAAAAATTTAGTCCATTTAAATAAACACGAAGCACTGTGTTTCCCCACGGACCAATATTACTGACGCACCACCACCACCCGTTAAACTCTGGAGCGCTCTGGACAGGTAACATAGAAGAATGAAAAATGGAGGAACGGAGACAAAACAGCGAGGGGCGAGGGGAAGATTCAGGTCAAAGTAAATGCCAGAAAAGTTTCCAATGTGTGGGATCATTTCAAACTAAAACAAAGAAAAAATTATACAGTGCGGTTATTATTTTTAAAGTGATCTGAAATAGATTTTTATTTATATACAGTGCGTTCCCTCCGTAGTGGCGGCGTAGAGCAGGTAGTGGAGCGCGTTTTAAAAACTGCCGATAAATACACGAATTTAGATCGTGAAAAATTTCAAGCAGCTTTTTTCGAAGAGAAGAAAACCACATCGCGATATCGTGCGAGATTTTATCAATAAATACATAAATGAGAATAATTATGAGTTTCATTAAACGAATAGTTTCCTATATCCTGCTTTACGTCGCCACTGCAGAGGGGCTTTTTGAACACATTATTTGTATTTTGATGTAATATGGCAATTCAATGCACTAAATAGGTTTAGTTTTTACCGATACTCTTGTATGCAATTTCAGCAATAAAAGTGTAAAAATTTTTTTAAAAGAAAAACTAATTTCTCCTTCATTTTAAGTGACCTTTCTTATTTTCTATCTTTAGTATTGCTCTTTAATAAAGCAAACGTACATCTTATCCGATCACTCAATTAACTGATTGAATAATCATTGAAATACTCTGTAACTGAAATAATTGATAGCAGCAGCCTTATTAATTACTAATGCATACTAAAGCAAGAAACCCAATAAACACAATTCAACAAATCACCTCTAGAAAAAGCATCAATATTAACCTCATAAAACGAGCCCAGGTTTTTGGTGCATTTTTTCCGTGCATTACGGATTTCCTCTGGATTTGGAATGAAGACAAATTGTGTGTTTTTTGTGCTTATTTCACAAGAAAGAAATGCAAAAGTATGAATGGTTCTTAAAAAAGCTTTACAACTGTTTTGATCGCTGCAGTTTAGATCGTCCCACTGCATTTCTTAGAGCTTCAACTTTTACTTGTAGGTGGTCACACTTGATCAGACTGTTTGAATATAAAATGTTGTGTGAATTAAAAAAAATAAAAGCATGCACTTTACACTGATGGGACAACATGATGGCGAATATGGAGATAATGTTAGTTTAACAATTCAATAATGAATAATATAATACTAGCTAAAGCAACATATTCAGAGATTGCATACCATCAGGTAAAATATTGCATAGGGTTGGGCAGGTCAGGGCATGTTGGGGTTGTTTGGGGCTGTTTTGCATTGCGTGTTTTAAAATGTTGTGCACGACATAACATTGTTAAAAGAGGACATGTGTTTGACTCCCATTTCCTGTCACTCTCATTGATTTTGAAAAGCACAGAGTCCCAGAAATCTGAATAACTCCAAAAAATAAAAGATTATTAGATGAGAAAGTATAAGTGAGTAATATTTATACATAAACATGGATCATTTTGTCCATTTGATGTTCTACTCAAAGTGTACTTTAAAAAAAATTATAAAGTCTGACTTTTATTAAATATGAAATTAACAGTGATGGCATTATTATTATTGTATGTATTTCAGAAATAAATTGTGGCTTCATATTTATTCTATTTTTTTTGTGGTAAGATATCAACAAATTTGTCCATGACCAACTGACAGCTGAGCAATATTACAATATTACATAGATATTGGGATTAATCTTGCAACAATAACTGATATTTGGTTAGCTTCATTCAAATAAAAACAATTGCAAGTGCAACTACACCAATGGTGGGCGGTCCCGGCCAGCAAATCCTTCTCTGCTGGGCTAAACACTATCAGAGCATTGACCAACATTTACAACCTAAATTCTAATATTTGTTCTATAAAATTGTATTAATTTATTCCCAACAGTTTATTCTCTTCATTTCGTAGCGTTTCTCTTGGCTGCACTGCTTCCAGTACGTGTATGTGAATGATTTTTTGTCCAATCAGATTTCAGCCTCTATGTGCTGCCATGTCAATCTAATCTGCCCAGGACCTTCACAGTCAGTAGTGCTGGCGTTTTTACTATAGAGAATATTATCAGTGAGTCTGTTTCTTTAACCAATCTGATTTTATATTCTCCTCACAGGGCCCAGAATAGTGTCAGCATTTTTCCGTCCTCTAATTGGTGGGTCAGAGGGAAACTAATACAGCCAAGTTCGACTGGCAAAACACGTGTGTAGCTCTGCACACATAAATACATCTAAATTAGTTTTTTTATGCCTACGGAGGAAGAGAAATTGATTTGCTCTTGGACATACTTAAAAATCCATTTTAGGTATTTTTTTAGGTACATTTTTAGGTACACAAAGGTTGAGTTTTATCAAAATGTTTGTTTTTGTCATGTTATTAGACAAATATGGATTCTGAACTGCTCCAGATGTTCTAGGTGCACAGTTGGGGTTGTAGTGTAGAGGTTTGGAGTCTTAACTGGGTTTCCTGCTAGTAAAATGGTATTCACCCTCCATATGTGAAATTCCTCTCTCTGTAGTGTCACACGTTGTTACATTGCGTTTTCGTATCGTACTGATGGTTTCTATAATTGCGACGTGATAGTGGTGGTATTAAGAGGAGGATTAAGTCGGGTAAGTCCTCACTGAAGGCCCAGGTACTAAATGCACGGCACACCACTGTTGTACACACACATTTCTTCAGACTTAATTCTTACAAAATTCCAGTGAACCTCGTTGCCTCTGTTGTTCTCTACAGTCCACTTGCATCACTCTTAAGCTATTTGACTGGTTAATTTGCAAAACCACAGTTTGCTTTCTCCCCTACAAACTAGAAAAGCTGGCTCTACAGTGCGCATATCTTATTTACACATACACACTTGCTCACACCAACAGACAGAAGCTAAAACAGAAGTATTAACATGTTACCCCACATATTACATACACTGTCTTCTGTCTCGGTTAGAGACTTTACTCATGATAACCAGTTAATAAATAAACACATCGATATATATACAATTTTTTGCCTCCATTATTGCTAACTTGGCTTTTACAATGGTGCTTGAAAATCTCTGGAGTGTAAACTGTTTAGAGATGTTTTTAATCATTTTTTTCCAGCCTGATGAACTCCTCAGGAAACTTCTTTGTTCATGCTTTGATACATCCTGCACCTGTTTTGAGGATCATGCTTCAATAGATTAATGTTCTTTAAATAAATTAAGAAATTAACGTACACCCAATTGAGATTTTCATTGGGAGTGAGGAGGATGAACAGGATTAGAAACAAGTTAATTAGAGGGACAGCACATGTAGGACGTTTTGGAGACAAGGTGAGGGAGGCGAGATTGAGATGGTTTGGACATGTGCAGAGGAGGGACATGGGGTAAATCGGTAGGAGAATTCTGAGAATGGAGTTGCCAGGAAGGAGGAAAAGAGGAAGACCAAGGAGGAGGTTTATGGATGTGGTAAGGAAAGTCATGCTTTAGTTCTGTAAAGCTGCTTTGAGACAATGTCCATTGTAAAAGCACTATAGAAATAACTTGAACTTTAACATGCAGGAGGTTAATCTGAAAGAGGCAGACATAGAGGACAGTAGTGTGGAGACGGATGATCTGTTGTGGTGACCCCTAATGGGAGCAGCCGAAAGAAGAAGTAGAGGACGACACCCATTTGCCATACCATTGATTAAAAACAAATGGACTCTAATTTGTCCTACAAATTCGTTTACATGTATTTGCCATTCACGGATATGTGATAATGGATCATTTCTCCCAATAAATATATAACCAAACATAATACTGATATATTTTGTCTCAATTGTTTGATTGGCTTCGGTTTGTCTACTTTAAGGATTTGTATGAAATCTGGGAATGATTTCTATCATATTTATGCAATAAATATAGAAAATTCAAAAGGGTTTTAACCACCACTGTAAATACTCCATTAATTGTGTCACTAGGCGTGTCACCTATTTACACTTCGCCAAACAATGACACAGTGCAGACTTGCACAACATGCTGACTCGGGTTTTTAGTTTCCCTTATGTTAAATATTACCGTTTCATTTGCCTGTTAATAAGCAACAGGTGAGCTACAGCATGTCTGAAATATAGCAGGAAGAGGAAGTATACACCTGGTTGAACATGTCTACACTTCCAGCTATTGATATTTTAAAAATCCTTTATGCTGCATAAAAGCTTGTGTCCCAAATATCACTTTACATTGCAACTAAGACCACAATGCTGATAGAGATTCTCAAATATGATTGCTCAACAGCTCTGTGCTTGCTAGCCGTCCTAATATGGACAAAGGTGGGTGTCCATCAGTCAATATAAACTGTCTAAATGATTGAACTGGAACGATTTAACTTTTTTACAATTGAGTTTCCAGTCTGTGAGAGGGGACGCGTTCTTTTTATTTTCTTTTTCATTCGGCAGTAACAAACATGCATTTTTCAACTTATTGACATCAACAGATCTTTAAAAAAAAGATTCAAGGGTTTATAGCTGCTACAAATAAAATGTTATTGAACATTTTGAAATGTTCTGTAATTGTGAAGAAGCGACTTCACCTCAAGCCAGATCATCTCAACCAATCGTGATCATTTTCCCATAAAAGCACATCCTGTTGCATTTTATTCAATGAATTATATACATTTTATGTCTCTTATTATTCATTTCAAAATCATAAATTTCATCACACTATGTCTTGTATATTTAAGTTTTCATTACTTTTAACCAGTGGCACGCTGTCAAGGGCCAGCAAGGCTTTCTCTGCTGGCCTAAAATCTGTCAGAAACACTTCCTTACATTTTAATATATTTTTTTTTATCAATTAATATGTATTCAATAATTCCCAAACTACCTCCAAATCACTCCAAGAAAGTGATTTGGTCATAGATGTACTTTCAAGGATATTTACAGCACAGACTTTTCAATAGAAGCTCAACATAGTGAGTAAAAGGTCAGCCAGAACAGTTCAAAAGAGTTGTTAAGCTTTTTTTTATTAACCATTTATACTTTAGAATTTGCATCAAAACATACTTATTTGCCTTTCTTTCAAAGTCTCAGGAAAACCATAAATAAAAAACTAGCTAAAAGTGTGCAGACTCATCTGAGAGTCATGTGACTGTACAGTTTAAACCACAAATTTTAAGAAAAAGAGCATCTTTCCCTCTTGGAATCTCCTCCTAGTTTTATCACAGCTATACTTTGACCTTCACTCTAATCTAATTAACATTGTATGACCAGAAGTATGTGGACACCTACTTTTAGTGTTCAGGTGTTTAAGCCAAGGACATGACAACACTATAAATGAAGCACAGAGCGATGCACTCTTTAAAGCCATGGATTTGCAGTAGTATGGGGCATATATACTACACAACACATTGCTTGTCAAAAGTTTGGAAACACTTTTATGGTTTGAGAGAGACAAATGCATGTTCTATTTTTATATGCAACAAACCAGGTAATTTAAAAGGATTTAGTTTGACCAAGTAAATATATAAATGTACATGTTAAATTTTATTTTTTGAAATATTTTACCAGGCCTCCTATAAAACTTTCCAAAGGTGTTCTTTACTTGTTGAATATTCCTTTCTGACCTTGTGATCCAGTTCATCCCAGAGCAAATCAATAGAATTGAATTTATATAGAATTTAATTCCAGTGACTAGACAGGTCATTCCATGTTCGAGAACACTCCAGCTAAATGTTTGCTCTTTCCATAACACTTACAGAGCTTTAGGTCATCATCTTGTTTCATGGTATTGTAAGTTGTTTCCAATTGGCCACAGTCCAGATGGTTTTGCATGGGGTTTGGAGTGGTATGGTAAGTATTGATATATAAGTAAGTATAGGACCTCAACCAACACAGAGTTGCTACTGGGTCCTAAGAAGCTTTCAGGAAAAGTCTACAGATAGAACACTATTATTTATTGTGTAGTTTGCCCTTTTTAGAGCCAATATCCAAATCCGGCATCTGATCAGATATATCTCACACACAACCCACAAGAATATTATTAAAACTAAACTGGGCCATAATTTATCAAAAGATTTTTTATTTATTTATATATATTATATGCAAGTTTTAAATCAAGCAGAGAAATAATGCACACATCCGGCAATTAAAACCGTCCATTGTTAAATATAGCAAAAGTTCTTTTTGGTGTCCTGATGATTTACATAATTTAAAACACCATTTGTGTGTGTGTGTATATATATATATATATATATTGAAAAGAGCCTGGAGAGGTGGAGATATGCGCTGGAGAGAAGGGGAATGAGAGTCAGTAGGAGTAAGACAGAGTACATGTGTGTGAATGAGAGGGAGGGCAGTGGAGTAATGCGGTTGTAGGGAGAAGAGGTGGAGAAGGTGGAGGAGTTCAGGTACCTGGGGTCAACAGTGCAAAGTAATGGAGAGTGTGTTAGAGAAGTAAAGAAAAGAGTGCAGGCAGGGTGGAGTGGGTGGAGAAGAGTGACAGGAGTGATTTGTGATAGTAGGGTATCTGCAAGAATGAAAGGGAAAGTTTATAGGACTGTGGTGAGACCTGCGATGTTGTATGGATTAGAGACAGTGGCATTGAGTAAAAGACAGGAGGTGGAGCTAGAGGTAGCAGAGCTGAAGATGTTGAGGTTTTCGTTGGGAGTGACGAGGATGGACAAGATTAGAAATGAGTTTATTAGAGGGACAGCACATGTAGGATGTTTTGGTGACAAGGTGAGGGAGGCGAGATTGAGATGGTTTGGACATGTGCAGAGAAGGGACACGAATTATATTGGTAGAAAAATGCTGAAGATGGAGCCACCAGGTAGGAGGAAAAGAGGAAGGCCAAGGAGGAGGTTCATGGATGTGGTGAGGGAAGACATGCAGGTAGTTGGTGTGAAAGAGGCAGATGTAGAGGACAGGGTGGTATGGAGACGGATGATCCGCTGTGGCGACCCCTAATGGGAGCAGCCGAAAGAAGAAGAAGAAGAAGATATATATATATATACACACACACACACACACACACACACACACACTAGAAATAAATATGTTGATAAGATTGACACAGCATGTTTGGAGTTTTAAACAAACAATCTAAACACAGGTGAGCACAAAGTAATTAAAATTACAATAAAATTCAAATTATACACCTTCTGACACCTCAATGTAACTCATGCCTATTCAGCTCAGCCTGACCTGTTGCCTTACGACACACACACACACACACACACACACGTTTCGAGAACACAGCAGGGAAAGGTGTGGTTGATCTCTTCTGGAAGTTAATAAATAGGAAGGACTCACATTATTATACATTGCCGTACTCATGGTGGTCGCGTCCTGTTCCTGAAAAAAACAGGAACTAAATGAGACTAAACTCCTCGCGTTTAATTCCTCCACCAATAATCCAGATGTTTCTCTTCCCGGAAAAACAACATCAACTGGAAGCCAGGTGTTTAGCGGTACCAATCTTATACCAAACAAAACGGCGCAGGTTTGGACAATATATTCTTATTCTTGTTTTTGCTGTTAGATTTTCCAGTAAAACATCTCCACCTTCACTGAGCAGTCAGATGAGGGACGATACAAGAGCCATCACAGGTGAACACACACTAACATACTAACACACTATATAGTATTCACCACGCCCTCTTTTCACACACTCGTTCAGCTTTTGGCACTTGTGTCATCATACAGGAAGTGAAACGACCAGGTAGACCTGAGAGTCAAAATGTTGAAATATGTAGCAGAGAGCTTTTACATTTTGGATAGTAAATATAACATCTAAAAATGTAAATGTTTTAAATAAATAAATAGATAGAAAAAATAATAATAATTTAAGAAATTAATAATTAAAAATAATAATAATATAATAATAATTGTTTTTATATTATATATATATATATATATATATATATATATATATATATATATATATATATATATATATATATATATAAATATATAATTATTTTTAACTATTAATTTCTTTAATTTTTATATTAAATATTATATATATATATATATATATATATATATATATTTATATATAATTTTTTTTTAATTTCTTTAATTATTATATTAAATTTTATATTAAATTTTATATATATATATATATATATATATATATATATATATATATATATATATATACATTTTTTTTTATTTTTTTATTATTATTTAATTATTATTTTTAATTATTAATTTCTTAAATTATTATATTTAATATAATTATATTTTATATATAAAATATATATATATATATAAATATATATATATATATATATATATATATATATATATATATATATATATATATATATATATATATATATATATATATATAAAATATATATATATGTATATATAATTTTTTTTATTAATTTCTTTAATTATTATATTTATTTATATTTATTATTTAATATTAATGCACATTTGCAAATTCTACTCCTATGTGTGAGTTATTCTTAATTGAGAGGGAGTTACAAATCATTCATGTTAATCAATAACAAAAAAGAATTAATTTCTGTTCAATTTTAAGGAGAAATTTTTTGTTCGATAATGTAAACAATGTTATGTGCATTAAAAAGAAAAGAAAGAAATTTAATTTTCCCCCTCTGTATTTTATCTTTTGCTTTAATTGCTTTAATTTAGAGATGCAATGTGACCTTTTGTATTTGTTGAAACTTGTTATTCTTCTTTGAATTATTAATAAATGAAAGGACGGAAGAAAAGGGGGGAAAAAAGGTGGGGCTCTAAAAGGCAAACATTGTACACATAGGAAGATACCCTTTCCACACTGATCCACTGTAGTGCTAATTTCTTAATACATTTCAGATGAATGGTAAGTATTTATATTCATTGTAAAATAAAATCACATAATTTGATACAAAATATGGACAAAAGTATCAGCAGACCTTTCCAGCCATTTGTGGTTGTGTTCACAAAGTTGGAGGCACACAGTTGTATAGGATGTTTATTCACTTGCAGAAACATGGGGAATAAACCTGTAGAAATACGTAGATTGCATGTAAAGGGGCATGAAAGCTCATTAATATATAAAGACTGTCCCCCTGTGGCCAATATACGTATGCTCACACTGATTTATATAGATAAAATGAATAGAATACAGTGAATTTGTCTAAGTACAGTATATTGTCTTTAATATAACAGATTATAGTATTATTCAGTTTTCTGTAGCTGTTACTATTCTATTCATTTACGTATTTATTTATTCATGCATACAAACTGTGTACATACTACAGTGTGAACATTATGTGTATAATACTTATTATACTATATAATATAATATAATAATATTTATTTCTGTTTTGCATTTTCTTGCTTGGTTTTATTAGCTGTTAGACACCCAAATACTAACATTGTTATTGGGGGAAAAAAACACACAGTTTGTCTGTTTCCTAGAGCTCTCTGGAAAATAAAATGAAATAAAATTGTATTTGCATCATTGCATTTTTTTCTTGTTGTTTCAGTGTACATTTTATAAATACACCAGTTTCTTAAAGGATCTAAAAGTCTACCACTCGCTAGTAGTAATCTAATCTAGTAATTAAAAAAATAAAGCAATCATCACGTCACAATAAGTCAATCAAATATTTCATTGCATTATTAATGATTAAAAAACATCTCATCATCATCATCATCATCATCATCAATAAATGAATAAAGTGCATTCAATTAAAAGTATTCCATTAGTCTGCTTACAAAGTCGTGCTCATTCACAGTAGTCCTGGGTTCCTGGGTTCCTGGGTTTGATGTTCATCCTGGGTCCAAATGGATTTGCTTCAGGTGCTCCTGTTTCCTTCCACCTTTCAAAACCATGGCAGTAGGTGGACTGGCAAAGATGTGAAGGTGTAAAAGCCTGAAGGTGTGTGTGAGTGTGTGAATGTTTGTGTGTGCATGTAGTATCCTGTGATAGGTTGGCATTCCATCCAAGGTGCATTCCTGTCTCACACCTAGTGTTCCCGGGATAGACTCCAGATTTACCGACACTGATCAGGAAAAACTGAAAAAAATCTCTCTCTCTCTCTCTCTCTCTCTCTCTCTCTCTCTCTCTCTCTCTCTCTCTCTCTTTCTCTCTCTCTCCTTCTTCTCTCTGTGCTCGTTAGTCTCTCCCACTCCTATAGGTGGCGCTGTCTCCTGCAACAAAATACAAAGCACAAGCAGGATAATTCCACAAGACCAGAATGCACAAAATTATATAACATTTGTATTTACGTGCTAGTTATTTACACATGCTTCACATAAAATGGTGCCAAATGCATACAAGTTCCAACCAAAAGTATGTGGACACCTTACCATAGTACCCAAAGCATCCTCTCTCGGCTCCTCATGCCCACTTACCCTTTTTCGTCTCGTTTATAACAGCCAACTTCCTTCCTACTAGATTTTGAAACCTGGCTATAGAGATTTGCTCAGTCAGTCCCAAGAGCATTGGTAAGGTCATGTGCTGATGTTGAACAGTAACGACTGGGATTGCAGTCTGCATTCGAGTTCACTGCAGTTCAGTTTGGTTGAAGTCAGGTACATAATTAGTACATAATTAATGTAGTGCATGATTCTGGGTGTGTATTAGAAGAGTGCTGGGACATGCTAGCATGCTAGCATAAAAAGTAAGAGAAGAGTTACTGTCACTGTAAACACAACATCTTGTGCCTTTCAACTTTTCTTCTTTAATTAGTCCTTATATCATTTCTTCTATAAATGGTAAACTTATGTTACCATTCCCTTTATTTATTTATTTTTCTTCTAAAATGTGTCTGCTTTACAAGCATGTGGCTGTGAGCAGCTGAAAAAGTATTCTTTGTAAAATGTATAGACTATCCAGGGATTATTGAAGACAAATAGTAGGTGAATTGGGACAAATTGTCTTGCTTTGTGCACAGTAGCAGGAGCAATGCCATGCTGGAAAAGCTTTTGGCTAGGTCTTTTAGTTCCAGTGAATGTAAATCAATACTGCTAGTACATGGGAACAAAATCAAATCAATTGTAGATCAGTTTAATTATGTCCCTCTGACTTTGTGGAAAGTACACATATGGGTGTTAAGGTCATGAATAGATAGACTATCAAAAATAAAGGCTGGTTATAAATAGATAAATTACATTTTTTTATTATAAATAGCTATATAGAAATATACACAGTACCAGTCTAATAAACATTTCCTCTGCAGCAGAGGTAGTTCTTGGCCTTGCCTTCCTGTGACAGTCCTTATGAGAGACGGTTTCATCATAGAGTTTGATGGTTTTGGTGACTGTATAACCTCTCGGCATAATGTGGATTCGTTCAGTAGTTGTAGTAGCAATAATTGAATCTGTTACAATTCCAGGTGACTACCTTGTAAATCTGATGGTCTGACAAATGTCACGAGTTGCCAATCTGTCATCAAAGCAAAATGTAGCTACTTTAGACAATCTAGAATATAAAACATATTCTGGGCTGTTAAACACTTTTACACATTATTTCATGTGTTCTTTCATGGTTTGGATGTGTTCCATTTTAATGTACAATGTTGAAAATCATAAAAACAAAAACCAAAGAAGAAGGTGTCTCCAAACTTTTATTTATTATATAATATACAAAAATAAAAATAAACAAAAATAAAAATGTAAATTTTTTGTTTTTTTTTTAAGTCCCACACTAATATTTAATTCGACCGCCTTGATTTTTGATTACGGCGCGTATTCGCCTTGGCATCGTTTTGATAAGCTTCTTCAATGTCACATCATTTATTCCCATCCAGAGTTGCAGTAATTTTTCACCAAGATCTTGTATTGATGATGGGAGCGTCGGACTGCTGGGTCTTCTCCAGCACATCCCAAAGGTTCTCAATGGGGTTAAGGTCTGAACTCTCTGGTGGCCAATCCATGTGCTCCAGTGACCACTGTTCCTGCCCCTCTTCCCTCCGTGGATCTTCCCACTTCATCCAGGCCTGCCTCTGGATAGTGTTCTTTTCGACTTGAGGCTACTCTGTGCAACTTGGGACGGTTTCTCAGCAACGCCTTGGGTGGTTCCATGAAATTCCGGAGTAAGAACGGGCGCTTTGAGGATGGATTGGACTGTAGTTAATGTCAACAGTCTCCTTCACTGACTCAGGAATACAGTTTGCTTCTGATCATCACTAAACCCCGCAACATCGTATATCTGCTACAAATGGACATTCGGTGCAACCCAGATGAGGATGGATTCCCTCTTGAGTCTGGTTCCTCTCAAGGTTGAAACAGGGTAAATCTGGAATCATCAGTTGCATTGTGCGTGTGGAAATGCTCTTAATTTCACTATTAAACATAGCCGTGAGTTCTACTGTTGTTTTTTTTACAATTTGATTTCACCAAACGTTAAAGTGATCGCCAATCACGATCATTCAAGATTTTTTTCTGACCACATTTCTTCCTCGAAGCTGATGGTTCCCCACTATCCAGTTTTTAATGATGCGTTGGACAGTTCTTAACCCAATTTAAGTCCTTTCAGTGATCTCCTTAGATGTTTGTTTCAGTGGTGGGCGGTGAGGGCCAGCAAATCCTTCTCTGCTGGCCTTAACACTATCAGAAGCACTGACCTACATTTACAAAGTAAATTCTAATATTTGTTCTATAAATTTGTATACATTTTTTTCCAACAGTTTATTCTCTTCATTTCGTAGCGTTTCTCTTGGCTGCACTGCTTCCAGTACGTGTATGTGGATGTTAGATTTTTTGTCCAATCAGATCTCAGCCATTATGTGCTCCCATGTCAATCTAATCTGCCCAGGGCCTTCACGATCAGTAGTGCTGGCCTTTTTACCTTGAAGAATATTAGCAATGGATCTGTTTCTTTAACCAATCAAATTTCATATTCTCCTCACAGGGCAGCTAGCTGGCCCAGAATAGCGTCAGCATTTGTCCGTTCTCTGATTGGTTGGTCAGAGGGAAACTGTTAAAGCCAAGTTCGACTGGCGAAACACGTGTGTAGCTCTGCACACATTAATACATCTGAGTTAGGGTTTTTGGCCTACGGAGGAAGAGAAGTTGATTTGGTCTCGGAAATACTTAAAAATCAATTTTCAAGAAAAGCTAGACATCGTGAGGAGGTCGGCCAACCCCGAAGCTAGCTAGCTTGTCTCAGCCTGAGAAAAGGTTTGTTCACCACTTCCAGACCAGTGAATAGAAGCGGTACCACTGGATTACAGCCTCTGAGGAGCGGTGCACATTATGACTCTGCATCTCTGGTGAGTAGATTGGATTTTATTAAAATGTTGATGTTTTTGTCCTGTTATTAGACAAATATTGATTCTGAACTGCTCCAGATGTTGTAGGTGTACAGTTGTGGTTGTAGTTTAGAGGTTTGAAGTCTTAACTGGGTTTCTTTTTTAAGTAAAATGGTTTTCACCCTCCATATGTGAAATGCCTCTCTCTCTGTAATGGCATGTGTTGTTATATTGCGTTTTTGTATCGTATTGATGGTTTCTATAAATGCGACGTGATAGTGGTGGTATTAAGAGGAGGATTAAGTCGGGTAAGTCCCCACTGAAGGCCCTGGTACCAAATATATAATAACATATTGATTGATAATGGGAGAGTCGGACTGATGTGCAAAGTCTTCTCCAGCACATCCCAAAGGTTCTCAATGGGGTTAAGGTCTGGACTCAGTGGTGATTATATCTATATCTATCTATCTATCTATCTATCTATCTATCTATCTATCTATCTATCTATCTATCTATCTATCTATCTATCTATCTATCTATCTATCTATCTATCTATCTATATATATATATATATATATATATACATATATTATGTTATTTTATATATATATATATATATATATATATATATATATATATATATATATATATATATATATATATATATATATATATACGTATATTATGTTATTTTTATATATATATATATATAGATAGATAGATAGATAGATAGATAGATAGATAGATAGATAGATAGATAGATAGATAGATAGATAGATAGATATAATGCAGCATCCATCTTTGTCCATTCCCATGTTGATAAGAGTATTAAAAAACTTGAAAAAGTATTAATTTAAAGAACATTTAGAACAGTTACAAGTGTGCACACCACACAATCACAGCACGGTGATTTTTTTGGGGATCTGGCAACCCCAGGAGCGGAGAAGGACAGGGAGGGGCGCGCGCGCGCTGTGATTATCGCACCGACAGATCGGGGGTGCGCGCGACACTCAGCAGAGAGAGAGAGAGCGAGAGAGAGAAAGAGAGAGAAAAATTCTCCAGCATCACGGTTATCGCAGAGCTGCTGCAGGAGCCTGAGCTTCTTTATTCAAACACACGCATCCCAAACGAAAGGAGCCGCTCTGATCTTCATCACCTGATTTATTTTATTTCTCTTTAGAATAAAACGAGAGGAGGGTCGCGAGGATGCGGAATAAAATCGCGCTCGTGTTCATGACGCTGTTGACGTGGTGCGCGTGGACCGGAGCGCAGGTAAGAGATGAATGATGTGGTTCATGTGATCCCGAGTTCTAAAGGACAAGACGGATGAGAGAAAGAAGGAGAGAGAGAGAGAGAGAGAGAAAGAGAGAGAGAGAGAGAGAGAGAGAGAGAAAATAAATAAAGAAAAGAACAGAGGAAATAATTTGGGACCTTTTTCTAAATGCATAGATGGTTTATTTCTAAAGGGCGTGGCGTGGATGTGTCATAGATATAATTTTCACACACACACACACACACACACACACACACACACACACACACACACACACACACACACACACACACACGTATATATATATATATATATATATATATATATATATATATATATATATATGTATATATATATATATATATATATATATATATATATATATATATATATATACATTGCAAATATGTTATGCATTTATTTGTAGGTCAATATTAAATCATGCATTTCTATTTAGTCCTTTTCAGATTTCACTAGGGTGTGTTTTGTATGTACATGTGTGTGTGTGTGTGTGTGTGTGTGTGTGTGTGTGTAGGGTTTGATGCATCTAACAACATCTATCTGCATCTACCTATATGAAAGACTGACTCATTTCCGCAGTGCTGGATGAAACGCACTGCCTGAGATTTTGGCCTCCGTCTTTTCCGAGACTGTGTGCGATTTTAGCCCTTGGCTCTGTTTGTTATTGCACCAGGGATTGATGCTTTGCACCTCTTGACACACACACGTACACACGCTCACTCGCTCACACAGCTGATGTTCAAGGCCTCAGCACGTCTCGGAGCAATTCATTTGATTTTGTGCCAAGCCGTGAACAGAGTGAGAAATAATAACGCAAATAAAATCAAATGCACATGGTTGAAGCGGGATGGTTTGTAGCTTCAGTCCTGGGGGTTCCTAATGCACACACTCATATACACACACATACACACTTCCCATTTTACCATGTAAGTGTTGACCTTTCTCTCAAGTGCCTTCATGGCTTGTGAATTAGGTGTCGAGGTGAAGGAGGTGTTTCGGAGCAGACTGAAAAATCTGCAGTGCGTGGGACGGGAGAGTGCCGAGCGTTACTGGTGCATCAGCAGGACGTAAACGAATAGTTTTTGTGGAGGGAAAAATGGTGGAAATCTATGTAATGTGTGGTGTGTGACATTTGCATTTACATTAATGCCATTTGGCAGATTCTCTCATCCAGAGCGACTTACATTTATACACCTTATTCAGATAACTGAGCAGCTATGGGGTTAAGGGCCTTGCTCAGGGGCCCAGGAGTGGCAGCTTGTTGTGGCTGGGATTTTATTTTTGGTTTTATTCTATCAACTCGAAGTAAACTCTCTGTTTCAAGGCAGTCATTTTGAATCACCAGTTTTTATCCCTTTTTTATTTTTTATTTTTTTTTTTTATACATATTGCAGGTGGAAACCCTGTGACTCCACCGCCTGATGTTTGAAGGTTGAATCATATCAAAATACTTGTGATAGACATCATAATATTGCAAATAGAGGAAGTGGTACTGTAGCTTAGTGGTTAAGACTCTGAGTTACTGATCAGAAGGTCAGGGGTTTAAGCTCCAGTATTGCCAAGTTGTCACACTTGGGTTTGTGAGCAAGGCACTTAGCCTCCTGTGCTCTAGGGGCGCTGTATCATGGCTGATACAACAGCCTGATACAACAACACTGGGATATGCAAAGACACTCAGTGGAAATAATGGGAGATCGAAAATTTTTGGATCTTATTTATATACAGTATTTCATAATCAAAGACAGAAATCTTTAGATTATTTTACATTTAGAAGAGATTAAATCACAATATCTGTAAACCTGCATTGGTTTACATTCCAGCCAGTGCCCTCAATGTATAAACATGTATGTGGACACACGGCCATCGCACACATACATGGTTCTTTCCTGAACAAGTTTATTGCCAAATGTAACTATTTTTATATCTAACGTTTCATAACCTAAGCGTTACACACTGCTTTACTTGGCTTGTTTTTCTAGCCATTATTAGCTCTTGTGCAGGTACAGCCTTATTATGTTGTGCTTGGTTTTTTTCCCATTCATGTATTTTCCAGCTAGCAGAGCAGAAAATGATAAAGGAAAGTACATTTATGCCATTCGACAGATGCCCTTATCCAGAGCGACTAACAATTATTTTATTTATACTGCTGAGGGTTTAGGTACTGGGATATGAACTCGTGACGTTCTGAGCAGAAGTCCAACGCTTTAACTATGTAGCTATCACTTCCCTATCCGAGTAAAACAGAACATGGGTTGGACTGGGGTTGAAATATAACAATTAGCATACGTTAACTCTGATTTAGCTTCCCTTGAAGTATGAATTGAAAGTAGGGTTGCAAAATTCCAGGAATTTTTAAGACTTTTAACTTTCAATGGGAATTAACAGGAATTAATGGTGATAAACTGGAAATGTACAAAATTGCAGGTTAGCGTATAACAGGGAACTTAAATGTAGTTAAAAAAAATATTGCAAGATAATCATAGTTAAAACAACCAAATTTAGTTGAAATTTTACTCTGCATTCCTCCAAAATATATATTAAATCCTGGACACAAAATTATGTCAGTAGCCATGTACATTATAATACAAATATTACATACATTTGTGTTTTAAAACTTCTTTGTGCTGTATGTAAGCTATTTTGCAACACAATTATACAAACAGTTATATCAAAGTCAAAGGTCATTTTTTTTAAAATTATTATTATTAGTTTGAATGCTTGTCAGTTTTTGCAAAAATTATTATTATTTTTTTTTGTGTATAATAACAGTTTATACAAGTTGCCCCAAAATTTTAATTGATTCCTATACATATATTGTACGTTTTTAACTTGAAATATTTCCAAAATTCCCCAGATGAAGTTCCCATAGAAAGTTTCTAGATAGTTTCTGGAAAATTATTGGAATTTTTGGCCCCTTTGCAACCCTGATTGAAAGCAATCAAAATCACATGAATTACAAAAGGTGAATTTCGCTATTTATATTATTCCTTACAGACGACGCATGACAATCAGTCTGATTAAGCAATGATCCTGCAGCTACTTATCTTTTCCAGTGCAGGTGATTACAATCAGAAATCTCCATTTATCCTGTATTTTTAAAGCAAAGCCAACAGCTGTGTGCACTGGATAACTGGCATAAAATCAATAGATCGCAGACGTTTTTTCATACCGCCATCCTGAGGCGACAGCATTGTACATTGCGAGAAGACGTCAAACAGTGATGGACAATAACGAGAGCGAACACGAGACAGACTCGGCCCGGACTCCTGCTGGTCGATGGCATTAACTTGGCCTCTAGCACCTGGTGTCTGTACATCTGATTTGTCAGTGAAGCGTTTTAGGACTGGCAGTTTGATGTGGGTGAGCATAGAGATACCGCTGCTTGGTCTTCAGCTTGGAGATAACAATAAAATCCTGCCGTTCCTCTGGAGCACAGGTCTGGTATATGCTCGCAGTTAGTGAAGTGTATCTGTAGTGAAGGAAGACACAAGTTTTGCGGTTTTAGAAACCCATTTCAACCGCAGTTGATGGGGGGAAAACGCACAACCGGCAACCAGCAGTATAAATGTCTTTTCTGGAGATTTATTTAACACTAAAAAATGCGAGTCAGCAAAGATCAGGGTACTGTATTGTAGCTTTAAAACTCCATGCTGTTAAGAAATTCGAAGAAAGCAAGATTTCACCAAGTCACCTTGTAGTGTTTGCGTGATCTCTGTCTGCATAATCAGGATCAAGCACAAATCCTGTTTCCAGCTTTCAATTGAAACATTCAGGCAAAGTGTTTGGTTCACTTTGAATAGGATTAATGAAAATATTATCTTATTTAAAAAAAATAATAATAAAAGAAAACACCTGCCATGGCATTAGATGTAAACCTGGTGTTAGTTTAGTAGAATAATTTCCTCATTGTAAGAGTATTAATGGATTACTGTCACAGAAGGAGCTCAAGTGTACAGTGGATTCTGCCTGAGTTTATCATCCAGATTACGCATGCAGAATAGGTCTGTAATGAACTGTCGGAAATGAAGCCATCCTGGTGTAATTTCTTCACTTAATATAAGCGCTGACATGGAGTGCATTCACAGATTATACTGTGGCATAATGGTGGAATAATTGCAGTAGAGAAAGAGAAGCATTGCTAAAGAAATATACAGGCTTTATCTATTTAAAAATGCTTTCTGATATTTGTTTGCTTTTATCAATTCTAAATCTAATGATCTAAAGTATTCTCTAGAGTCGACCAATACTTATAGCTAGGGTGGGCCGTACTTGCCGATAACTGATTAATCAACTGATAGTTTTTCAAATGGATACTGGATTAAAAAATAAAAAAACAAACAAAACACCCCATGTGAAATAGTACTGAACTTCATTATGAAAAAAAAAAAATTAAGTATATAATTTTAATGCTTTGGCCTTTGTAAAGGCATTCGAAGTTTTCCATTTTAAGGATGAGATTGATGTGAAATAGTAACTCTTTACAGTAAGATTCCATTTGTAACATTAACTGAGGTTAATTAAATCTTTTAGAAGTATTGTTTGTTTGTTCATTTTAACATACTAGTACATTTATCTGTTAATGTTATCGGTTAATGCATGCTGTATGAACTAACATGAATAAGAGACAGCACGCACTTTCATGTGTCAAAACAAACAGCACGTGGCGTCAGTGATTCGCCTCTAAAACCCGGAAAAACTATTGCTATAGATTTTTTGCCGATAGTTTCTGCAGTCTAGTCTTCAATAATCTTACAAGGGGAGCATTCGAGAATACACATAAACATGGTTTTGTGTACGAAATGGGAAATATGGGTTTGGAATTTTGTTAGAACAAACTATTTTCAAAAATGTTGTAGATTATTGTAACTATAATGGCTCACCATAGAGCACTGAAGACTCGGAAATGAGGAAACTTTTCAAGAAACATTTAGGCTCTTCACAAATAGGCTGTTCTAAGAATACCATAAGGCTAAAATCTCCAGAGTTTACACTATAGCTACACTATATTGGAAAAAAAAGTGGGACACCAGACCTATGTGGTTCTTCCCCAGACTGTTACAACGAAGTAGGAGGCGCGTAACTGTATAGGAGGTCTTTGGATGTGGTAGCATAAGATTTTCTCTTCACTTTAACTAGGAGACCCAAACCTGGTTCAGGATGACAATGTTGCTGTGTTCAATGCAAGCTTCATGAAGATATGGTTTACATGGGTGGAAGATCTTGAGTGGCCTGCCATAGGACCCTGATCTCAACCGTATTGAACACCTTTGGGTTGTTTTGGAATGCTGACTGCACCCCAGGCCTCTTCATCTCAACTAGTACCTGACTTTACAACAGAGATGTCAAAAATACACACATCCTTTATTCAAGTAGAAATACAGATACTCATATTTGTACTCTGACATGTACTTAATTAAAAAGTAGCCATTACTACTACCTGTTTTAGTGTCACGCTGGTAACTGGACCTCACATCATATTAATATATGAATACAAAAGAATTTCTAATTTTGTTATCTAATGAATGTATCCAGGCTGAACATCCATCATATAGAACACAAGCAGAGCAAAGATGATGATGATCAGGTGATCAGGCTCTCAGTCATGTTTACATCACTGACTCCTTCTGTGTCATCCACGTTACCCCCAGACTTCTTGTTGCCTTCTGCCTTGCTTGCTTCGTAGGCTGGCCTACATCTGTGGTGTGTGAGAGCCAGTAAATGATACACTAGTGGTGGGTTGAAAACGGCACACAGTAAAAAGAAAAAATATCGATCATGTCACCAAATAGAATCAAACTAAAGTAATGAGCCTGGTTTAAAAATGTAAGTAGTAGAAAGTACAGATATTTGTGTAAAAAATGTAGAGTGAAAGTAAAAAGTTGTTAGAAAAATAAATAGTAAAGTAACAGAAAAATCTACTTAAGTACAATAACATAGTATTTGTGCTTCATTACTTCCCATCTCTGCTTTACAAACACCCTTGAGGTTGAATTAGCCTAAAACACACAAATCTAATGGTACAGTTTCCCAGAATAGTGGAGGTTATTATAACAGCAAATGGGGACAAAATGTGAAATGAGATGCTCAAAAAGCACACACAAAGGCAGGTGTCCACAAACTTTTGTCCATATACTGTGTATTATCTATTTAATTTGCACCAAATGGAGGTATTCTTACACCAAACAGGGTCATTATAACAAACGCCGAACAACAAAATGATCCTTTATAACACAAAAGCTTTCAATAGGCACATGTAATAATAATTGAAACTTTGGCTCAAATTATATGATACTAAGGTCAGATTTTTTGGAATGAACCATGATAAACATTAGGAAACTGTTTTTAATGGATGATTGGAAGTTTTTGTGCACACACTTTTAAAAGTGCAGTGATTCAAGGTCATTAATTAAGACGCACTGCATGAAATACTGCAGGAAGCGAGGTGAGAGAACGTAGCTGTGGTTGCATGGTACACAGTAGCGTTCACTCCTGCTCTCTGTTCTGTTCTCTGCAAAAGTTTTGCTAAAGCTTCGTATTTGGAAAATGATGTCTTCAAAATGCTCATTTGCTTGATAAAGGAGTGTGATTTTGATTATAGTGAATGTACTTTGTGATCTCAGGGAAATCAGGAAAAAACCTGATTTTGAAATGTTCGTCTTGTTAGGCTAATTTATCATTAGCTAGCTAGAAAAGTTAGTATATCTGATGACCAAAGTCAATGAAAATAGTTTACTTTAATTACGTGAATGCAGTGTACATTATTGTTTTGTCCTGAATTTTTGACTGCACAATATTTATTTACTTCTAGTTTCTCTGGCAAATGTATTATGAAAAATTATTGATTGCGAAAATATTCCACATTGGTAATTTTTTAATACATCCACCTTTTTAATCACTGCTACTGGTATAGTATAGAGGCGTCAGTGCCCCAGGATGGAAAATATCAGCTCAGATGAACACCAAATCAGATCATTTCATCATCACTAGTGACGTAACATGATGTCACATTACAGATCAGTCTACAGAATGAGCTAGAAAGAAATCAGGCCCAGCGTCTATGTATTATAAATAATACTAAGTTAGTATTATTCACATTACACTCTGTGGATTTGTAACCATTAGTTTTTTAATTACACTTAAGTAAAAATATTCCACTTTAGGCTGTTAACAAAATTTTTTATTATATTTGAATGCTGTAAATTAAGCTTCTTTTTGTTTGATGAAAATACTTAGTATAAAAATAAGATTTTTTCCCCCCCTTTAAATAGAGGGAGGACATTAATACCAGTTAGCCTTGATTTTAGACTTGTAAAATAATTTGTCATTCCATTTTAGAATTTAAACGCTTCAGACCTCATTGACTATCTATCTATCTATCTATCTATCTATCTATCTATCTATCTATCTATCTATCTATCTATCTATCTATCTATCTATCTATCTATCTATCTATCTATCTATCTATCTATCTATCTATCTATCGAATGCATAGAACTAATAACCAAAGGATTGGACCTATAGGCATTTCTCTTATAGCAAACCCTTGAGTTCTGAGAGTTAATAGAGAACCACAGTGAAAGAATCTTTTCTAAATGAATTTTGACAGAAAATCTACTAAATATATTATCAACAGATCAATTTATTCAAATGAAGCTAGATATTTTCAGTAAAATGTACAAAAAACAACACTATTGATAAATAATGCCAGGGTTTAATATTAAATAATATTAAATTAAATACAGATTATTATTATTAAATAGGAATTTGTACATTTCCTGTTTCCTGTTATTGTAGTAACACAGATAATATGTCAATAATCAGAAGCGACATGAGGCCGTTTCCCCCCTCCGAGTGTATGAACCATTAAACTAGAACATCCATTCTAACAAACTGGAGCTTAATAAATGAGTGGGTACGCACCATACACTTTTTGTTCTCTCTGCAAACAAGAATTTGATTCGTAACACAATGAACTTGGTACGGTGTAAAAGAGTAGAGTGTGGAAATTCACTGAAGCACACATTAGCTAGAGGGGAAGGGAAAACAGTAGCCGTATACACAGGAGGGACAATTGTGATATTAGATAAAGGTCATGAAGAACAATCATGCTGTAGCTTATGGTTCTACAAATGTCCACATGAAGATGGTTTATCTTTTAAGATTTTGACACACAGATTTTGTTTATTTCAGCTGTCTCCGCTTGTACGGCTCTTCAGGCGGTACATGCCGAAGCACTGTTAAGGCCTGTTAAGGCTGCGTACTTTGTGTGGTTCCGCTCACTTTTGTTTGAGCAGTCAATGTCTATGTGTCATGTCCATTGTTTTTACTAACTTGTAACCTCAAGTCAGTAAAACATTGTATAAAAAAACTATACCAGGATTTTGACTTTGATGCCGTTACCCACTGTATTTCATACCAAAATAATTATTTACGCAAAGAGATCCTTCGATTTTCGGAATAGAAAATGGAATGAACACTAAAAAATCAATATCAATTAGGTTTTTCTTATTTTGGATGAAACTATGCTAAATCTAGCACAGATGTAACTGCAACCCAACTGGATGCACTTGAAGGAACGGTGGAAGTTGAGCTCTGAGTAAGAAAAATAACAAATTAGGAGGACAATTATAGTTTGAGATTAAGTTGTACACCCTTTAGTAATATTTTACGATTTAGATTGATTTCCATTTTAGCGAGAATCTATGCTAGCTAGGTAGTCATGTTAGCTAGGTTACTGGCTTTTTGCTGCCTACTTCAGTTCTCAAGGCTATGTTCACCAAAAGCAACACATTTTACAGAATGTTATAGTTTTCTGTGCTAAGGTTTTAAGATGATTCTTCGATGCTTTATGCTTCTTTGAAAAGAATAGAGCCTGGATAGTGAAAAGCTGAGCTTTTATAGAAAGACTGCCGTGTTGCCTTTATTTCAAATTATTCGAACATTACAACCAGGATTGTCTGTATATACGTTATTACAAAACAAGTTGCTGTTATTTCTTACTGTATAATACTGATATTAAGAAAGCTTAATGAACACAGCGAGCACTAAACGGAGCAAGAATCAGCAAATCCGAGGCATTACAGGAAAGCTTGCTCAGGTCTAGACACTGTAGCTGGTAAGATGCATTGGGGTAATGTCTTGGTACTCAGCAGCAGGAAGAATTGTGGCTGAAGGGTTAAATTGCTAAATTGTCCTGCTTGTGCAATACTTTCTCAGCACTTTGCTGTCCCTGGCAGCTGTAGCTGGAAGCCAGAGTATTTGTTGAGACAGATAAGAGTGCAGGAGCCCCACCAGATCTCCTCTTTCTCATTTAATTAATTTCTGAGCTGGGGGATAATCAAGTTTTCGCTAATGTTTTTCAGTGTACTGTGCTCTGCTGCACGCACGGGCCACGGGGCACGAAACACGCCGACTCGGCTCATTGTCTCCCCTCCCTTCTCTTTCTTTCTCGACTTTCTTGCTTCTGCATTCTCAGGCGATAATGAAGAAGCAAGACGGCTTATCATGACAGCACTCATTTGTTGACGTTTCGAGGAAAAACGGTGATGCCTGGACTAATTAAATGAGGGTTTTTGTTGCTGATTTCTCAGTCTTACACTTTTTTTTACACTTTAAATATAAACATTAAAACATAATTTATAATTTTTTTTTATATATATTTAAAAAAGAAATAGGCAATGGGGTTCAATAGAAGAGACCAAAGAGAAGACTAACATGCATTTAAAACTTTCTAATAGCATTAAATCTGAATTATGTATTGAAATAAGACCCGACAGCTGTTGCAAATTTATATATTGTAATATTTTATACTCACAAAATAAGTCCCTCTAATTTTTGTATGAAAGATTAATACAGGATTATTATGTTTTAAACACAAACACTGGGCTGTATTCTGCTTTGAAATCAAACGATTCATCCAAATTGACCTCTCCCCTCATTATTGAGCTTATAAAATAGCACTTGATGCAGCACATCTTCATTTGCATTGTTTTAGTACATTATGCTGAACGATAAACTGTATGTCAGCTATTTAAGTGCACCACTGAATGAGAATTCAGCTATTAGGAATTGTATTACTTGAAACAAAGTTTTCAAGTCAGTTTTCATGTGTTTCCTGAAAGAAACTAATGAATTACGTAGTTAATTACAAGCATTAACAAAAGACAATAACATTAATTAATTTAATCTGTCATATTTGGGTATCTAATATTGGCTTCAATTGCCTTTGCCTAGTTTAAAATTATTACTGTTGTAATTATATATTTTAATGCAATCTATTTTAACATGAAATATTGGCAGTGGTACTAAAACCAATACTGCTCCGCACCTGAGCTAATGCCAAGCAAAATGGTCTCACAAATAGAGATTGTTGTATGTATGTATGTATGTCCCTTTTTTTTGTTGCTTTTTTAAATTATGTATTGTATCTATGTATTTATTTAACAGTGGAAAACTTACACAAGACATTAACCAAACGAGCCTTTCTGCCCCGTTTGATAAAAGGTTAAGCCAATATAGTGATATGAAAAATAATCCTGTGCACATGCTCAGCTCTGACTTTGACATACCCAAGCTCTGTGTGTTTATTTAGAATTTAGAACAAGGGATTTACCAGTCAAATGTGACGGTTTGCGTAAATGAAAGTGCTCAGGCCGGCAGCAGGCTTCTGCTCCAGGCGGAGTGTGTCTTCATTCATCTTTCGGGTACAGTGTTTATCAGGTGCAGGCAGTTTTCGGCGGGGCGAGGCGCTGTACACAATGCACGCTTCAGTCCTGTACGCCTTGCCGGATTAAGCTTAATTGGCAGCTGTTCCAGCTCTGGGTTTGTGGAGCCGTGGGGGTGAAACCGAGGAGCCTATCAAAGCTTTGCCTCATTCCCTGTAGGAAGCCCCAACCAGACAGGCGTTGAAAGTTCTGTACCGAGTAGATAAGATTTCATGGAACAGAAGCTGACCGAGGTGTGATTGAGACAGGGTATACAAAATGAAGGACAAACTTAGAAATTTCTTAAATTTTCGAAATTGTAAAATAAATGGCATTAATGCACCCATGGTGCAACCGTTAAGAACAGCTATGACCACTAAGCCTGGTGCTAATCCTAATCTTGATCTTTAGGATCTTCCTCTTCTTACAAATTAGTACATTCCGGGAGTGTACTTGAAAGATGGAGCAAGGAAGAGATATGGAAAGAGAGAAGCGCAAGCCGGAGCATTACAGAAATCCTAAACCCCAAGGCCTGGGGCGGGGGACGTGACCCATTTCATCACTGTCAGAGATTTCTGTGCATTCACAGGGGGGCTGCTGGGAGATAACAGGCCTGAGGAAAGAAATGTCTGGAGATGTGCTGTCTGTACAGCACACATTGATTATCCAGCGATAGCATTACACTCAGCACTCATGACAGTGAAGTGGAACATTTACATGTCAGGAGATATTAGATAGGCTTTCTATAATAGATGTTTAACAGATGATTTGGAATACTGCATGCTGCAAGGAGACTAATGGACCTCTACTTAACTGTTTAGTTTCTTTTTTTTTTTCATTTAATTTATTTTCATTTTTATGAAAACTACCTCTTAGTGTATCGTTCATTGTGTCCCTGTTCCCTATTACAGATATGTGTAGAAATCTTTTTGACATTAACGCTATTATTCCTGCTTCTGGAATACAACAGTATACATGCATGACAGTCGTTATTTATAAGAACACTAAAGTGTAATCACTTACAGGCGTGTCAAATGTTAAGGCTGTCAAAAGGAATTATGATTGTCGTACTACTCTGTTTTTCACAGCTTGCTTCTGCTGGGCTAAAATGTGGAAGCTCCTTCTGTATGATACGCCGTTATTGTGATTCCAGCTTATGTGTTCCAGTAAATTTCGAGAGGTTGTAGCTTAGTGGTTAAGGCATTGGACTTTGGATCCAAAGGTTGTGAGTTCAAATCACAGCCACACCCAGCTGCCACTTTTGGGCTCCTGAGCAGGGACCTTAACCCCATAGCTGCTCATGAATGAGGTAACATGTAAGTCGCTTTGAATAAGAAAACGTTGACCCAGTGGTTTTACACCTGACATAAACTATTAAACAACTTCATTCTATATGTAAACCATTTTACATCCTATCTTATCCCCAGCGACTTACAAGTATCTCATTTATACAAACTGTGCAAATGAGGGTTAAGGGCCTTTCTCAAGGGTTTCTTCTGATCAAAAAGTTAAACAGAAGTCTTAACCATTGTGCAACCACTTCCTATTTTTTACTGCTGAAACATTACTAATTAGAACATCTGAGACCATGTTTGAGATTTTCATTTTACTATTTGACACCATTCGTTTTTGTTTCTGTTGTAACTCTTTAATGAGCCGCATTGAAGAAAACCAGTATTACCATTAATTCAGTTAATTAATGTTCCTCTTTGCGATTTTCTTTGCTTAGGAAAGCAGCTCGATTTTATTGTTGTTACTCTTTCACCACAACAATTGGATAATATTTTGTAATTCTTATTAAAGAATAACACATTATGCTTTTTTATCCGTTTATAGTTATTACAATTAAAATCGCAGAGCAAATTTTGCTGAGAAAACTACCCTCGAGCCAGGCTTTCCCTTAGGGGCTTAGATCTTACAGAATACTTATCCTAGAGACGACTTTCATCAATGTTAAATAAACATCGACTTACAGAAACTTACAGAAACCTTTTTCTTTTGCTGTCCCTGTGAATAAGCTGCTGCTGTAGAAGCAATACGGAATTAGATTAGTAGTGTACATTCCGGCAATTTTCCTTGAAACTGGAACCACTGTCATACCACTTTCCAGCCAATCGTAATGAAGAATTGAGCAGCGCTATGCTTAAGGAGTGTGGACTGGAGCACATCTGCTTGTTTTGTGTCAGGAATAATGTATAGAAGAATTTGATAGTCCAAATATGCACATATTGTACACATGCTGTGGCAAATCCCAGCACCACACCACCTAGTTGCCACTGCTGGGCCCCCTGAGCAAGGCCCTTAATCCTAAATTGCTCAGCTGTAAAACTGAGATAACTGGTTAAGATGAAAACTCTGGATAAAGGTGTCTGCCAAATGTCATAAATGTAATGTAAATACTGCAGATCAAGAGATATGATGAAAACAATTCTTAAAATATCTCTGTCAGGTGTTAATTACTGTAGCCTGGAAAGATGTCTGAAGATGTCAGCAGACCAACTTGTGATGCCTGTTGTAAGATGAACACCGTCTTAAGTTAATAACAGTGGGATACACCAGTGAGATTTAAATACAATTACCATGAATCACTGACGGTTAGCGCTAACGAGCACTCACGCCGATTATCAGTCTAATTTGAATAGAAGAAATGTTTTGCTTTTATACCCCCAGTTTCAGGTGGGTTATGTAGTACACATACTGTATAAGTATGCAAATGAATTTTGGTTATTTGCATTTTAATTGGTTCTCAGCTGACAAAGTTCGTCAAGTTGCAGGTAGAACAAAACAACAATTATATATCAATTTTTTTAGTTGTACTATATAGGTGAGAAGGTAACAAAAATGACTTGTTGCCTCATCACATCGTTAAATCTTTTAAAATTTACGATGAAGTCGTAGATGTCAGAGGTCATGGTCAGGTGAAACTGCTCCATTTTTAAGATGCTCAATGCTGTCATTTCAGACACTGGTGTGTTTGTCTTCTGTTCTTGTAGCCTGCCATACAGTAATTACTCATCTGGTACTCTTTCTCTAGTTTTTCTTTCTATCTCCTTTGCCATTAGATTTTTTCTTTTTAGCTGTATATACAGCTTTTCGATTTTTCCCTCAGGTCAACGGCTTCACTCGCTTGTTTCATGCGTCTGTATTCACTTCTGTTCTATGCAAATTTTCCCCAATCACTGTCAATGCTACAGGCGAGAACCTGCAATAGACACCCATGAGCAGTTTAATTGTTTCAAGCAAATATCAATACAAACAGTCTGCCGAGTTTCCACATGTCGCTTTATTCATGATTATTTAATTATGTTCTTGGTTGCCAGCTCTCTGAAGTACGGCTCTCAGCATGGACCCAGTAAGCCGCATGGAGTAATCTAAGGTGTCTGTGAACACCTTCCATTGACTGGCATGTAAATTTCCCAAAACCCCTGGTGGCTCCCTTGACAGAATGTTATCCATTAGAAATTCACAGGTTGACAAAACCCAGGTTTGCTGTTGAGGAGTTAGTAGGGGTTCTTAAATAGCTTTTACAAGTGAGAAATTGAAATCATTTCGCAGATTTAGACTTTAAGCACTGGGATATTAACTGTATTTTTTTTTATAGCAGAATGTGAAAAGGGTGGATGCTGTATCACTTTTTTTTAGCAGAGATAATTATGGAAGATAATTACAGTATATACATTAATAATACTGTTACATTTATATCACAGCATGTCTTCTTCACACTTGTTCACTTGTGATGTACAGTGATTCCCCGCTTTACTGCGGTTCGAATCTGGCGCCCCGGTTTATCGCGGAATTGCATTTGCCACATAAATAATTTGTTTAGCTAATTTTCCCAGTCTCTCATGGATAGCACGATAGACCAAAAAACGCATAGGGAATTGTTTTTATGGAGTTTTATGTTGAAATAAAGAAATTTCTTAATAAAACAGTACAGTAAAGAGCTTTTTTGGGGTGGCGTCCGTTTATCGCAGACGGTTTTGGAACGTAACCACCACGATAAACAGGAATTACTGTATATTAAATGGTCTCATTCTGTCTTGCTTATATTTAAAAGATAATGACTATGTATATTTTTTGGTGGATAAAATACACAAACCATGTACTTGAGTTAAAAGATAAACTCTGTAAAATATTAGTCTAGTAAAAGTAAAAGTGCTCCCTTTTAGACTTACTCACTTGAGTAAAAGTACTTTGCTTTCAAATGTACTTTAGTATCAAAAGTACTATGATTTATTATGGCTGTAATGTTCCTATTATTATTTTTAAGCATTATTTAAATTTTTTTTTTTTATAAATAAAAATTTTTTTTTTTTTAAACACTGATTGATATCTATCAAAATGATCATGAGCCCAAAAACTCTTTTTCAACTACTTTAAACATTTTTGCACGAATGAGGCCACAGGTGTTGTGGAAAGTTAGAATCAGGAGTTTCTTCCATCATTGGTTACTCTCAGAATGTTCTGCTTGCTGTTGGACTGGTGCTGAACTGTATGTTCATGTTGAGTAGATACCATCGAGGGACAATCAAAACAAGTTCAAACGAAGCGTGCGCTCTACCCTGATTAATGGCTTGCTGCATGACCAGTTAAATTTTAATCCACTCCATAAAAAAACTGATTTTGTATGGTGTTGAGTCAAAAGTAATATACTTGACGTTGAAATGTACTGAAGTTATACTTTACTTTGAAGTTTACTTCAGTAAAGTACAGATGACAACAGTTTTCGAGTTCTTACTTACTCAAAATATTCATTTTGTTAGATGACATACTTCCTAATGGTCTAGCAGGTAAGGATCCATTGGTCTCACCTTAGTGGCCAGGGTTTAAATCCTGGGCAGGGAACCAACCAGACACTAGGGGGTTGTACTTGTAATACTGGTCTCAAGCTCGGATAAAATGGCAGGGATGCAAAGGGAAGGGTATCCTGTGTAAAACCTGTGCCAAGTCCAATATGCAGCCCAGTGATCTGTTGTGGTGACCCCTACAGGAAGCAGCCAAAGAAAAGCAACAAGAACTTACCTACTTAAAGTAAATACCTACCTGGAACTCATTTTGTTACATTATTTAAATAGTACATGAAAAAAAATTATATATCATTAACAAACTCCCAGAAACAAACATTTATTTTCATATTAGTGGTGAGATTAAAGCAGACAGCCCTAAATAATGAACAGTGGTGCAACTAAATTTGCAATGTCATTGCCAGATATGGTTCTGAAGTTCTGGGACTTGTGATGAAGCCCTGCAGAGTATTCTAAGTTAGCCAGTTGTTCGTAAGAAAACGAGGTATCTATCTGCCTGCAGCACACAGCTTCCAAACTCCTCTTCTTCTGTCACTAAGGCTCCCATCATCAGCATCAGAAGAGCTGTGTGGTATAGTTATGGGTGTGACTTACACAGACAGAATGCTTAAAAAAGACGACAGGCTGCTGCATCTCCATTAATTATGTAGGGCCTCGGAAAGGGCCAGATCCTCTCTTGTCAGATCAACTTGGGTATTCTTGTCATGCACTTCCCTCCTACAGCATTCCTCTTTCAATCCTTCTCCTTTTTGCCAGTATCTCCTGTTCTAGCACCCTCATACTTTCCTCTTACTTACAACCCTCTGACAACCCACCCTCCTCCTCCCTCCCGTCCGCCTTTTTACCAGTATCACTTTTCTAACTCATCGCCTTCTGTTTTCTGCAGAATCTCATTTCAAACCTCCCTTGAGTTTCCAGCATTATCTTTCCAAACCTTCTCCCTCTTGCCAGCCCATTTCAACCCACCAGTGTTCTTTTCTTCCAACCTTTCCTTTCTAAACTTCATCTCTTTACCCCTGGTTTGTATCCACCAGTAACCTTCTTTTTAACCACCAGTCATTTCAGGCAACTCTCTGTCAAGTATTGTTCTTTGATCTCCATCTTGATTCCCCTTGATCTTTCCATCATGCCATCATGACTCTTTGTCTGTTGTATCCATCACCTTGTCAATCCCCAATGACATTTTTAAAACCTCTCCCGTCTTCGTGCTAGCATAGCTTTTTCACCCCCTTATCCCGGCAAATCTCTGTCAACCACTTGGTTTATCGGCCAGTGTCTCTACAGTATATCAACCATTCTTACTCTTCTCAACATCCCTCTTTCAACTATCTCCAATCTTCCTAACATCCTTCCTTCAACAACTCTTATACTCCAACTTTTGATAGCACCCTTTATTCCAACCCCACAACTTCTTTTTTTTATCCTTGCTGTAAACATTTTTCAAACTGCTGTTTACCATCCCTCCTTCAAACACCCTTAATTCTTCTGACATTCCCCTCTTATAATTATCTTCAATCTTTACAACTTCCCTCTTTCAGCCACCCTCAATCGTTTTACCTTCTTTCTTTCAACAACCTCCAACCTTCCCAACATCCCTTTCAAATATACATCACCAACCCCCATTTTAAAACCATGCTCTTCTTTCAACTATTCATTCTTGCTAGAATCCCTTCTTCCTTTCCAACAGCTTCTTTCTCATTGTGCTTCTTTTTGCCACTATCGCTTTTTCATCTTACCTTGTCAGTATTCTTCTTTCATCGATCTCTCTCTCTCTTTTATTCCAGTATCTGTCATTGAACCCCCCCCCCCTTCTCCTCTGCACCGTTCCATCATTTTCTTTGATAGCTGCTCCTTCATTTTGCTCTTCACCTACCCTTCCCTTTTTTTCTCCCCCACCTCTACAGCCTTTGTGTTGGGTTAGTCTTCTACCATGCCTTTGCAACTTCATTCTTCCATTTTTAATGCCCTGACTTCCTCACAGGACCCAGTAAAGCATCTGTTCTCATGCATTATAGTCCAACATTGCTATTATACAAGCTGATTCAGATTTTTTTACATAATGAATGAACCCTTCCTTACAGTCTAGTGTTTTTTTTTTTTTTTGTTATACTCAGATCTCCACAGTTCTGACATTTTCCCTTCTCAGTTCATTCGTTGTTCATTCTGCCTCTCATTCCAGGCTTCTCTATACTTGTCTGTTCTAGATGCCAATTTTACCCCATCAATGTACATGCCATTGGCAGAAAAAAAGCAGCGATACATTCAATAGGCTCTAACTGTTCCCAGCAACCATCCATACCAACAAACAAGAACATTGATCACAAATGTGTTCCTAAATCTTATTCTTCATTGTCAATTCAGGATAAAACATTTTCTTTTAGACCCGCATTGATCACAGATTGATTCATGCTTTCAAAGTGTTTGCTTCTCCTCTGTGTGTGTGTGTGTGTGTGTGTGTGTGTGTTTTTATATATATATATATATATATATATATATATATATATATATATATATATATATATATATATATATATATATATATATATATAATAATTCATTATTTTATTATTATTATTATTATTATTATTATTATTTTATATTTATTTATTTATTTATTATTGAAAGCTCTCTATCCATTAAAATCTAGCCTTCAAATCACTATACTGCTCCAGGCATCCAAAAAGTTTTACTAATATTGAATATACTGTATCTTATGGGGACGGTGCTGTGAGGATTGGGCAGCAGTCGAAGGCGGGGGGCTGCTTAGACTGCTGCCCCCGCGACCCGAATTACGGATAAGTGGGAGAAAATGAATGAATGAATGAATGCATCTTATGGTTCAACTGTCCAGTTTTTTCTTCTTCTTTGTTTTTTATTTAAATTTATTAATTTTTTAATTTTTTAATTTTTTTATTTATTTATTTTTTTTTTTGGGGGGGGGGGGGTGTAACTAAACTTGTACAGTTATGATTTATTATTAACATTTACATGGTGTCATACTAGAATACCTCGTATATCACATTCATTTTTTTATTTGAAGTCGTGCAGGCAAACTTTTTTTGTTTTGTTTCTGCATTTATTTCTCCACTTACTGTAAAATAGAAAAGGAGCCGATGTTTACCTTTGTTGCGATATTGTAGCATTCAAAAGGTTCAAAGATTCTTGTCAAATGATTTATTCACAATATTTTCAGCAAAGCACAAAGCTGTCAGATCATTTTTTTCGAGACTTATCAAGAAACGCATGAGGCGGCTTTGCCATGATGCTTTTGGGTTTAAACGTACATTCACGAATTGTAGATTCTCTTGTGAGTCGGAAAGGCATGGCTTATCCTGATCAGAAGGTTCTGGGGGATTTTTAAAATGGAAAGGGTTTTGAAAACTATCCATTACATGGCTGTGTAAGGATGCCACAGTGCCATTAGCTGTCTATTGATCAGAAAACAGCCTGAGATGGAGATTGAAGCCATTTACTAAATACATTTTGTAGCATTTTCGTTAAACCGACTGGAACTTTTGAAAGAAACCCATTAAAACTTTTGTACTTTGTACCAAAACACATTAATTTTAAATGGTTTACTGACTGTGGGTGGCTGACACCACTTTCATGGCTAGCTATTAAGTTCCAAATTGTTAACGCTTACCTAGATTTCAGTTTTTACTTTGATTTCTGTTTAATAAAGACTCATTAAATACAATATGAAATCTTGTGGTCTTAGCGATGCTCTTAGCGATGCTCTATAGTAGAATTTTTATACTATTAAAAAAATTACCTAACGAATATGTTTCTAGCTAGCACACCTAGCTAATAGTAGAACTGAGGCAACTCTTGCAGGATACATTTACTTCTTGTTCTACCTATGTAAATGGCTATGTAATGATTATGATACAAATATTATTTTCACTTGTATTTACCATCCGCTAATTTGGACTTTTCTTACTTGTAATTAACAAGACAACTTGCTATTTACCAACATTCACTACAAATTGTCTTGCAAACACCTAGCCAACCTCCTCATAGACTAGTTTTGTAGTGTGAGTTTTGTTTTCTGTAAAGCTGCTTTGAGACAATGTCTGTTGTGAAAAGCGCTATACAAATAAACTTGACTTGACTTGACTTGACTTGAGTTTATTCAGCGGTTGAAATGGTTAAATGAATGCAGAGTTTGTGAACTAGTTGTGTTGACTCAGCATTGAAAGCGTTACAGATTATAAGGTATAGATTTAAATCCCAGCTCCACCAAACGTCCACAGTTTTGTCCTTGAGCAAGACTTTTAACGTTCAGTTTTATGCTACTTTGTTTGACAGTTTTTATTCTGTGTAAAATCCAGCAAATGGACTGTATTAAGTGTTATATTATTCTGTGTAAAATATTACTATCTTAACAGTACGTTATTTACAACGCTGTAGCTAGTACTATGTACTTTATTCTTTTTTTTTCCTAAAAATGTTATACCTTTTTTGGATCTGAGCGTGCTAATATTCAGAATAGCCGCTACAAGTATATTCCATATACTACCATTTTGCGATAGATAATAATATAGTGTAGTATACCAGGGTGATGGGTGGAGTGGGTGGGGTTGGGCTGGCATAAGAACATTTAAATATCTCAAATTTGCATATTAATGCATAATGCATAATCAGACTGTGTGTGTTTGCATTTTTTGTGGCATTTTTGTGCTTAAAAAAACCACAAAAACCTCTAAAACATAGATTTAACTTTGAATGTGAATTTGCTTTAGGTGGCATTTATTTATTTAGCCGGATAAAAATATTTGAGCAGGATGAGAATAGGACGCTAACATTTGTCTTTACAATTATTTAATCGGATTGCGAGGTGACTTATTTATAAATATTATGTCAGTCAGCGAAACACTAAAATCTATTTGTTTACTGTCAGTTTGTCTGTCTGTATTCCGCATCAGCAGTGGTATCGTTTCAGCCAGGCCTCGTTAGAGTGTTTATTATTCAGAATGAGCAGATGATTGCATTTACAAAACTGAAATTCAGACCCCCTTTATCACTGATAATTTAACTAACTAATTGGGATCCATGCAAAAGTTTAATTATACGCAGTGCCCAAACAAGGCTGAGCAAAACAAATTTTTTTTTTCATTAAAAACGGTGTGACTCACGACTTTGGTGCTATAAATCACGCCTCAGATGCAGTCTGTGGTTTATTATGCAAATAAAATCAAATAACCAGCGAAACACACATTCGATGAAAATAGGACACAAAAACCTCATTCTCATTCACTCTTAGGATGAAAAAAAGGAGAGTGTATGTAAGAGAGAGAGAGAGAGAGAGAGAGAGGGAGAGGCAGAGAGAGAAAGAGAGCCAGAAAATGAAAGCAAGAGCAAGTGAACGATGGCTCATTTGGAATCCTACTGGGAACCGGTTGCTACGGCAACAGGGAAGGTAGCCACCTCCGGAGGGAGGCGTTGCTACAGCAACTGGCCTCTGTGGGCAAATGATGCTGCTGTAGAGTGATGTTAGTTGGAGGGGGGGTCAAGGGGCATAAAATGTGTGCATAAATACTTAAAGTGAAAGAGCTGAGAGGAAGGAGGCAGACTGGAAGAGACATGAAAAGAAAGAGAGAGAGAGAGAGAGAGAGAGAGAGAGAGAGAGAGAGAGAGAGAGAGAGAGAGAGAGAGAGAAGGGAGGATGACTGGGCGAGAAGTACGTGTGTCATCATGCCTGTCATGATGCAGGCTTTTGCTAATTAGGAATGCTGGAGGTGTGAGTGAACAAAGCAAGGGGTGTCACGCTAGACAAGAAGGGGCAAACCCACTTGCCCACACTCCCCCACACAAATATATGCAGCACTTGTACACACCCACATAGACACAGACATCCGAACAATGGCTTTTATTCTTTGTTTTCATGATATATTTAGTTTATAACATTCAACATTATTATTATTATTATTATTATTATTATTATTATTATTATTATTATTATTATTGCTAATTGCTGCCATTTGTCCTACTGGACCAAATTTATCTTAACCCTGTAATCTGATATTTCAAACTTTAGTCTAGAGCAGGGGTCACCAACCTTTTTGAAACTGAGAGCTACTTCTTGGGTACCGATTAATGTGAAGGGCTACCAGTTTGATACACACAATTTTCAGTTTGATCTGAAACAACAAATTTGCTCAATTTACTTTTTATTATGTTATTATTAATAATTAATGATATTCATCTATGTGAAGACACTGATCATGTTAATGATTTCTCATAATAATTATCAACAATGATTTAACAAAATAGGAAACAGCTAATTTTAGAAAAGGCCCGCGGGCTACACATGTTGGTGACCACTGGTCTAGAGTGATGTTAAGACTTTTTTCTTTTAGATAATTTTTTTTAATTTAATTTAATTTAATTTAATTAAATTTATTTTCAGTAGATGAGTTCTATAGGACCTGTTGGACTATTTAACCTGAAGTTTTTGGTTGGTTTCACTTCTGACAATGCTTACTGAAAGCCTCCGTACTATGCATATTCTACTGCATCATTTAGATATTGCCATTTTCCCTTTGCTTACAATGTACTAAATGTGAATACATTGAAGACCCAGGAACCATTGGTTCTCAGTTTCTTATTTAAACCAATATGCATTTCCTATTGGTTTTACCTCTGTTAATTATCAATACTAAAAGCTATATACTTAATTATTAGTTAATCAGTTAACCAGTCAATCGTAGTACTTTAATGTTTAATGTGCACCAAAAAATGGTTAAAAATGCAGTTTCGTTAACATCCTACAATTTTCCTTTGTTTAAAACAAAAAATGCATGTAAGATTAAAAGTGCATAAGAGTTTTACAAATTTAGGGTGAATAGGACAAAAAGAGGTTACTTGTAGCATAGAAATGCATTTATATCTATTAAAAAACAATTTGGACTTTTCTTTAGTTATATGTCACAGGGCGGTACAGTGGGTTGCATGATAACTTCACAGCTCCAGTATACCCAGTCTGATCCTGATCTAAGTTTACCATCTGGGCAGAGGTACAAATGTTCTCCCAGTGTCTTCATGGGTTTTCACTGGGTTCACCGGTTTCCTCCATCTTCCCAAAAGCTGTTTTAAAAAAAACCCTAGGCATAAACGTTTTTATAATGTGGCTTCATGCAGCGGTAGAAAATAAACCTGTTCTAATTTTAAAAATGCATCATGTGCATTGGGCCTGCACTGAAGCAAATGTAGGAAAGAAAGAAAAAAAGAAATATATAACTAGAAATGTGGGTTACACAGTGCATCAGTACATTTTAAAGAGAAGATGTGAAACGTCTCAGGAGGAAATGCAGCTGTCACTTTGATGCACGCTAAAAAACAAGTCAGGGACAGGAACAGAGCCTCCGAGTGCAGCGAAGAAACAAGAAACAAACATATGCGAGATGAGGTGCAGGCGGGTGCCATCTTGCAAAATCTCCAAAGAAAACCGAAGCCAATGGAGCAGAAAGCCGCACAGTGTACAAGCGAGCCTCGCAGCTGGGACTAGCCTGATTACTTACTGCATATCTAACACACGGATAAAAGGGAAATCATTTGATGGGGGTTTAGCTCTTTTTAATCAAATAACCGACCATAAAATCCATATCCTAAATGCACCAATAACATCCGACACACCTGCTTGTTTAGCGTGACAGAAAATGCGAAATAGGAAAGAAAAGAATGTGGAAAGGGAGAAAAAATGCTTGGAAATGAATTTAATCTTCTCAAATCCAATCTCATGCAATGCACTAATCTGTAATAGCGTGGAAGGAACGGGACGCAAATCCACTCCAAGATTAGTGATTTGACAACAGAGAGAGAGAGAGAGAGAGAGAGAGAGAGAGAGAGAGAGAGAATGCATATGGGCTCAGGGACAGTGATTTGTATAAAAATGAAAGAGCTTGGAGGGAATATTCACGGATGCCGAGATGCCAGTGCTGCTGTGTCCACTCAGTCGAAAAAGAATCACTAAATGGCTAACGGAATATTAAAGCTAGCAGGGTGTGAAATCCACTAGCTAAGGTGGTCATGCTAACATGACTGGTTCATGTCTGGTCATTGTCAGAGACATTATAATTTGCCCGCAAATTGCTTTGTCAAGCCTCGGGGTTAATAACAGTTAGAAGCGCAAGCTAGGCAGTGTGATTAGAATGAAAGGAGGTTAAGTATCGGAGGAGGTCTGATATTCTCTTAGTTTTGATTTGAAAGTTCTGTCCTTTGCAATGTACCATTGAGGGTATGACTATCTGTTTGTTTTGAGCCTTTGTTTTTATTTTCAGTATACAGGTAAACATCTGTTTTAGAGGTAAATCAGATATAGGTACAATACCCACTTCTATTTATTGCATTATGCAGGGATGGGCAGTATTTATGATGCATGTATTTCAAATACATATTTTTTATATAAAATAGGATTTTGAAATTTGTATTTGATAGGGTCTAGGAAAATGGCTTCATATTTTGCATCAAAATACTTTAGTAAATTGTATTTTTGTATTTACAGTAAAATACTTTGTAAGCAGACTAGATGATGACGTCATAAAAACACGGCCTCTGATTGGTGCTTACTCAGTAGTTTGCCCAGACTTGTTGAGATTAGAACAGAAACTGTATCTGGAGGCGCTATCAGTTGTTTTCTTTTGAATGACTTGATTGTGTTGAATGACTCTGTGTTGCTGATGCAAAGTGGCCCTTCGTTACCAAACACCTAGGAACTGAATTAGGATACATTTATGAGTCATTCGCAAACTGTTTAACATTAAACTGTTGGTTACTTTAAAACTAACCTTCCTCTGGGAGATCATAGGGATTATGTATGTGAATATATTATCTGTAAACTGGTTGAATCTATCAGAGAAAAGCTGTTGCTATCGAACATTGCTTAATCAGCTGAGTCGGTGTAAAGGTGAAGGAACAGATCAAACTGGCCAATTGATGAAATTTCGAAGAAATTTCGTTCTTTTTGTAAAAGTATTTTTTTTTTAGCTCTGGTTATGTTCGTGTGCTTGTCCCTGTAATGTAAATTTTCGTCTCTACAGAAATATGTAAAGAAATTACAAAAAAAATGTTGATATTGGTGTTTTTCTGTGAGGAATTAATAGCATTTTTGGGGTTGTTTACTTTGAGAGACAGAAAAGAAAGGCGGATAAAGGAATGGCCATTTATAGCTGTTATAGGGTAAGAGACAACTCGTTTTCAATGCATAAATGGTCATACTGAAATTGGTAGGAAAATATTGTTTGGTGAATTGTTTTTGGTTTATACCACATGCCATGACCTTGCAATGTTTGGTTTCTTTTTTCAAACACCATTCCAGACCCTTTATAAAAAATTGTCAATGACAACATCTTGCATTTTGAATGGTCTGGTGACGGTAGGCAGAGCGGCTAAAAGCAGCTCGGAATGGGTGGGGAGAGTGACATGAAAAATGTAAGCAATTTCAATCTTTATGTACGTGCAGTAATTGTGGGATCTCTTTAGTTTTTTTCAATCTATATTATTGCAACCGCAATTCCCCAAAAATTGGGATAAAATGTAACAAAATGCAATGATATGCAAATCTGATAAACCCATGTTTTATTCACAGTAGAACATAGAGAACATATCAAATGTTTCAACTGAGGAAATGTAAAATGTTAAGGGAAACAATAAGGTCCATTTTGAATTGGATAACTGTAACTTGTCTCAAAAAAAAGTTGAGACTTTGCATTGTTTAGAGCGTACATCCCCTTTTTCTTCACCAACAGTCTGTGTACTTTATGTCTGAGAACTTAGCAGACCAGTTGCTGGAGTTTTGGGAAAGGAATGTTGTCCCATTTGTTTCTGATACAGGATTCTAAGTGTTCAATATTCCTGGGTCTTCTTTGTTGTGTTTTTCATTTCATGATCAAATGTTTTCCATTGGTAAAGGTCTGGACTGCAGGCAGGGCAGTTTAGCATCTGGACTCTGTTGTAATTGATGGAGTATGCAGTTTAGCACTGTCTTGCTGCAATATGCATGGCCTTTCCTGAAAAAAGACGTGATTATATTGTAAAAGGCAGAGAGTACATGGACACCAGTACACAATGATGCACTGACGTATTTTATGCACAAGAATTTTCTGTTTAACTGGATGGCATAAAATCTCTGATTAAATGGGTGGTTTTATATCTGGGTGCTTGTATGAATATGACATGATCCTGGCTTTATCATTGTTGCCTTGGCAAATGGATAGGAAGGCCAACAGGGTAAAAAAATTATTTCCAGTGTAAGTACAGGTTCAGTACATAGTTTTGGACCGGTGGCTAAGGTGTATGTATTTGGTGATTTGAGAAGGCATACACTTTGCACTCGTTCAAAGTGGGTCCTTTATAAACATTGTCAAAGGGATTATACTGTAGGTACAGGATTACAGTGACTCAATGACTAGGTAAAAACACAAAGAACTAAATAAAAGCCCTCGAGGCACCTGCCGCATGCAGATAGCATATCCACCCAGGGCTTACATTAAGACAACACGCTAATCTCACTTAGCAGTGTTTACCCACTGGCAGTATTGGTTCTATTACAAGTTCACATAGACTTGTGATGGATTTCTCCACTCAGCAAACACAAGCTATACAAGCACAGCTGGCAAAGCAGCTGAAGAACCCTGTGACTGGGTCAAACTTAATGCTTATAAATAGGGGGGTCGGGGTTGCAGCTTGCTACGTAAAATTCTTTATGGGTCGGCCAAAGAGTGCTGGAATACCCAAGGGTGCTAGATGTTGTTTAAACTTTAAAGGATGGACATAGATTTTATCAAACAAGCACAATAACTGTCAGTTACTCGTGTGTTTATGTGTGCAATAATTCATAAAGGCTGAATCGGAGCTGACCGGTTGTTCAGCGCTTCTGCTTGAAGAGCGAATGCCTTTGTATTTCCATAATTGTCCTCAGCCCTATTCGCTTATAGAACATGGCTGCGCGTTAAAAACAACGGGCTTCTTTTGTTCCCCTCACTGACATTGGAAATGCAACGAGGGTGACTCATCTACAGTAATCAGAATCATCTTTGTGGTTATCGTCAGCCTATGTTTAGCAATTCCCTTTCATCGGCTGATAAAAAAGCTTGTTTACTTGACATGCTTATCAATATTTCATAGCCTGCATCAAACTCACGTTCTCCCTTTTCGCAACTTTTTTCGTCGTGTTCAGCTCAACTGGGTTTTTTTCCTTTTGAGGTGCGATTCAGCAAGCAGCTGGACCTCAGCCAAAACAGTAAACTGAGAAACGGCGCTCGCTCGAGTGCTCACTAGGGTTTTGTAACAAAAACATAAGTTTTTTTGCCAAGAAGGGACAAGCTACGATTTAATCCCAATCTAATCCCAAATGGAATGGAAGAAAATGGCACGTAAGCAAAAAAAAAAGTAGCGGTAATGATATATCAGGGACAAGACGAATACGATTATATTTAAAAGCGGCACCACTGATGTGTAAAGTTTGCAGATTTCCATTAGCTGTCATTGAAAAGAAACGAGCGACCATTTGCGACTCCAAACTGCTTGTGAGCGGAGAAATGTGGGAAATATCAGAACGTCAGAAAACATCCTTCATGTAAACAGGAGCAACAGGCGATATCAGGCCCACTACGTTTATGACGAACTTTAGTGAGTCACAGCTTCCACACTATCATCCTGGTGAGAGAGACTGAGAGAGAGCGTGAGTTCTGCAATGTGGAGCTGCAGGGATCTATTATCTCTCACCCCAGCGACGTTTCCCCAAACTGCATATTGAATGTACATTTATCTGTATATTATGTTGGATACATTAAGAATATTGGATGCATAAGAAAACTACCATTTAATCTATTTCCGAATTAAATGGTTAACAACGACATGATGTGTTTACTCGAAATAATATTTTATGTCTGCAAGTGTTTCTAGCAAGAAAGTGAAAACGTTGTAGTACGTATGAAATTCAGGAGTATGCATAATTATTTGCTCCTCCCTGAATCTTTCCACTTGCCTAAAAGTAAACCGGATTGCCTTAGATTTATATAAAAGAGCATATACTATTGAATGGGGCAGCAAAGTGTAGGGCAAAGTTCTGGACCAATATCAATAGGATTTGGTTATCAAATTAATAATATTAACTCCTTATGTTTAGTGCAATTTCCTGGAATGCATGTTAAAATCCATGTTCATAATGTACAGGCTGAATCCTAAATCTTTTTCACTATGCTGCATACTCATTACATAGGTTGTAACATGGTGCCTATGTGTAGACTTCATTGTTTATTAAATACAGTATTTATGAAACTTAGAACATTTATTATTTTTTTGAGATTCAGCCACAGAAAAGGTGACACTTTTTTGCACACATTGCTGTATACTGCATATGGTTTTAAATGTCAATATGGCGTCATATGGCTCTTTATCACAACAGCCAACTATAGGGAGTGCATTCTTCATTAGGCAACAAAACAAAAAAAATTTGAGTTCATCTTCTGGCTTCAAATACGTCAATATTCTGCACATTTAAATCCACAGATGTTGTTCTAACTTAATAAACTATACTACTTGAAGTTCATGGACTTTGTGCTATTGTCATTAAGTGGAGATTCAGCCTCCCAGGTGCTATGATAGATTATTGAATCACACACACACACACACACACACACACACACACACACACACACACACACACACACACACACACACACACACAAACACACGCTCTCTCTCTCTCTTCTTATTATCCATGTATCTTTCTATACACCCTTTGGGTTTGCAAACCGGGGCTTCGCTGTACTTGTTGTCCAATCTGTAGCGCTTGATTGCGGCTTCATTTGACATTCTGCTCTGGCGGAAAGACCTCTGAAGCAGACCGAGTGTGTAATCAAGCAGCAGCGATACAAACCATGTCTCAATCTGAATGGAAGTAATTGAATTTCCAAAATGAAAAAGCCCCTTTGTGCACGTCTATAGAAAGAAATAGAGGCTCGCTGCTGCCGTCCTTGATGTACTCGCAATTATGTCTATAAAAAGGAAGTAGATTACATTTATGCAGGACAAGTGACACAGCCTATAATGAATGCTTAGGACCGAGCAATGGATTTAAAAAAAAAAAAAAAAAAAAAGAAGGTAGAAGAAGTATGGTGAAACGCGTCTTCACACAATATACGCATGATAAATATTTTGCGGATATATTTGAATATCCATGGTGAATTTTGATTAATTTACTTAGCGAAAACAAGCACACAGCTCATCCAGTGAGAACACCACTTTATTAATGCGTCACGCCATGTGGACACGGCAGAGTGTAGGAAGGAGAGAGATCCCAGTGCGGAGGAGGAATGCATTTGCTAGGAAGAGTGGTGTGAAAGCAGCTACGTGGGAAAATCCTGCTTCTCAGCACAGCAACATCGTGATGCTCTGCAAGCAGTCTACGTGTACTTTTTCCGCCACGACCCTCAAACACACACATATAGAAATGTATGCAGAAAATGGTACTCAGACATTACTCACACACTCAATCACACACATGGTACGGTTTAGATTTCTGGCCAGAAGGACTTTGCATGTGTGGAACCCGATTTGATATGTAGATGTAACCCATTAGATTTAAGAATCAACAAGGTGTGCATTCTGAGGTGTTTTTTTCTGCTTACTCTGAAAGAGAGATTATATTCGAGTTGCTGTAACTTGTCTAGCCATTCTTCTCTGATGTCTCCCATTATGAAGACATTTCTACACCATTTTTTACTCTAGAGTGGTGGTCCACAACCTTTTTTGCGCCACGGACCAGTTTAATGTCAGACAATATTTTCACGGACCGGCCTTTAAGGTGTGGCGGATAAATACAACAAAATAAAATTATACGACCGGCATAAAAACTTGTATTTTATAAATATAATATTAAACGTTAGCGGCCAGAGCAGCCTCTTTAAGAAGGTAGCAGATGGAGGCATCATGACATGCATCAAGAGTAAGTCATAGACAGATGTGGTGGAGAAAATCCAGTAATTTTCCAAAATAAAACATCGTTCAGAATCAGATAATAAATAAAACGGGAAAAAATGTACGTTATGTATTCTTCCTGTGTGGCCCGGTACCAATTGACCCACGGCCCGGGGGTTGGGGACCACTGCTTTAGAGTGCAGATAAATCATATCCTATGACCCTCACACAAACCATTTGAACATCTATATGTGATTTTCAAGTGACGTGCTAGACAGCGTTTTCCCCCCACTATTAATAAAACACTAGTTAAAGGAAACGCGTTATACAGCCATATATCATACAGCCATATATCATCTTTCTTTATGAGCGTATTTGTAATTACCCATGCACTCAGAGCCTCTTTGCGGCACACAAGACCTCATTTCCTGTGTAAAAAAACAAAAACAAAACACTTCTGGCAATTAGAGTCGTAAGCGAATCGCTAATTTTACTCATAAATTTGCTCATAAATAAAGTGAAATGGTATACAAAGCCTGCTTACCTGGCTACTGACGTCGCCTCAAGCTAGAATATGAGCAACAGTAACAGCTGTTCAGCTTTTTTTTTCTCCAATGTTTGCTATTCTTTGAGAGAAATGGATGAATGCGGTGTATATATGCTGGTCGGTGTGTATATATTGTATTATCTTTGTTCATTGTATAATACAATATATGAGTGTTATGAGTCTCCTTTACTTGTTAGTAAAGACTGGTGCTAGCACTGCTAAAACTTGCCAATTGCATTTATTTATAGCTTGTCATAAATATATGAGTAGAAGCCAAAATTATGGTTCTAACTACTGTTTTTTTTTTGGTTATTAAAACAGCAGCATTCACCATATTAATCCTAATTAAGCTTAACCATGACTAGTTTTTATAAACACCATTCTTGGCTATAAAATCAAGTTCAACAGGTGCTGCTGTGTGTGAAGTGGAGACTCTGTCCTAAATCAACCCATGTGGAGATCATCTGCCATCTGCTGCCCCATTCACCCAGCTGGTTCGGCTAATGCACTATGATAATATGTTCTGAGAGCAGGCGGTTCGGCTGCCACTCCAGGAATCCCTTGTTAAGCCTCTTCACCTCAGCTGGGGTCACCACCCGAAATTAGTGATATGGAACACGTCGCATCCAAGAGCCCGGTGGCTTGCTGATGAGTTTTGGTGGCCGGACGTAAAGCACTAATTACGAAGTGCTATTAGGATGTGGTGTGTAATTAACAACTTTGTACTAAGAGGACTCGTCGCTTTGACCCAAGCCGAGTGCTGAGCTCTTTTATCGGGTTCTGCTGCGGCTCGGCTCGTCTAATCAAGGCTCGGCAGGCAAACGAAGCCGAGCGCTGAATAATTAATTAATGTGATTACAATGATGAATGCGCCAATCGTCACAGCACCGGTTGGGGACGGGGGAGAACGAGAGGCAGGAAATGAGGAGTGAAGATGGGGGGAAGGTGGGGATTAACAGGAGTGAAAAATAGAGAGAGAGTAGAAAAGATGAGAGAATGCAAAGAATGAGCAAAAGAGAGAAAGAGAAAATGGGATAGTAGGAAGGCTAAAGGGTTAAGAGAATTGGGCAGCCACCCGCTATCAGGCCATCTGTGCTGCAAAAACACAGCACATGCAGGCACATTTATGTGCGTGTGTGTGTCAGTTTATTCCCAATTATGCATCCGTACACCGCATTGTATTTTGTTCCTCATGCAATTAAATATAGATGAGTAATGTGGAACACTGATGGCCCTAAACCTCTATTACAGAACAGAACATAATGTATGACACCCCAATGCCACAGAGCTGGTAGCAGAGGTTAAAAATAGCTGAACTCACCCAGATTCAGACTGTCAGAAGGGGTTTGAACTCTCAAAGGCAGAACCTTTCCCCTCATCCATATATCTCAACTGCGAAACAAAGCCTCATTACAAACCTACATACTACCGTTGTTCCAGTCATGAAGACGGATGGTGTGTCAGCATTGCACCAGGGTCATGAGACGCCATATGCGCATATGTTCGAGGTGTTATTATAGCTGTCATTTTGATATGGAACCTAATTAGATGTGTGAAAAATTCACTTACATTTTATTAAATTAAAGCTGCCTAAATAAATATATTGAGTTGTTCTCAGATATGATTATCTTTTAATGCTTACTTATGATTGGTGTTGATTTTAATTTTTTTTCATAACAGCAGCTCGGACAATATGAATGTGATGAGTGAGGAACATGGGGGAGTGGTGGCTCCAGCGGTTAAGGCGCTGGGTTGCCGATCAGAAGGTCTGGGGTTCAAGCCCCGGTATCGCCAAGCTGCCACTCTTGGGCCCTTGAGCAAGGCCCTTTACCCTCTATGCTCCGGGGGTCCCTTACGAGGGAAATATCAAGGTCCGTGACGTCGGAGTGACGTGGGGCCGCCTTCCTGTGGGCTCACCACCTGCAGGAGGGACCGTAAGGGACGGTGCTGTGAGGATTGGGCAGCAGTCGAAGGCGGGGGCCTGCTTAGACTGCTGCCCCCACGACCCGAATTACGGATAAGCGGGAGAAAATGAATGAATGAATGAGTGAGGAACATTACAGGGTATTGATACTGCTACTTAACAAAAACAGTCTCCAGTGTCAGGGCTTTGTAACAGTCAGTAAACTTTCCAATTTATGTATTTTCAGAATTTTTTTTAGTAGTAGTAGTATGAGTAGTTGTAGTAGTGTGGAGGTGGTAACTCACTCATTAAGGTATTGGACATTGGATCAGATGGTCATGAGTTCAAATCCCAGCACCACCAAGCTACTACTGCTGGATTCTTGAGCAAGGCCCTTAACCCTCAACTGCTCTCTGGATAAGGCTATCTGACGAATGCCGTAAAGGTAGTGGTAGTATTATTTACTATCATTTTTTTTTTGCTTGCCAGAAAAACTTGGATTAAAAACAGCCGTAATATAAGGTCTAACACAAACTTTTCTCCTGTATACCGTGACCTTTATTATTGTCTAACAGAAGAACTTATGTAAAACAGAGAACAGGAAAAAAAGATGTTAGCAGACTGCCTGAAACCCACAGTCAAACCTGGAAGTGAAAGCTTAAAGGTTTGGGGATATTTTGGATTAGAGAAGGTTGGAGACTGGGTGAAAGAAAAACTGAACCAACATCGCTACCATTCCAAACTTCAACACCATGCAATTCCGTCTGAACTAGGGCTCATTGGAACCAACTTGACCATACCAATGACCTGAAGCGTCCGTCCAAGCTATTTAAGTGTTATTAAAAAGCTAACAGTCAGCTGGAGTTATCTATTGTTTTTTATTTATTTTAGGAGCTAATGTAAACGTTGAGCTATTTTATGAGTTGCTCAGTAGCTCCTAGTTTTATAACCACAAATGACTAAAAGACTGTAGAAAGATCATTACCCATAATACATCCTAGTGCTCATGTTAGTTCTCTCTTCAGTGTTCTGTATTGTTTTAAAAACTAAAATCACACTCTTGATGTCACCCAAATGATGATGGGTTCCCCTTTTGAGTCTGGTTCCTCTCAAAGTTTCTTCCTCATAACATCTAAGGGAGTTTTTCCTCGCCACAGTCGCCACGGCTGCTCTTTAGGGATAAATACACATCGCTCACCTTAACTGTTAAATTCTGTAAAGCTGCTTTGAGACAATGTCTGTTGTAAAAAAGCGTTATAGAAATAAACTTGACTTGACTTGACTATTGTGGTATGACCTGCTCAGTCACCTCACCTGAATCCTATTGAACTGCTTTGGGATAAATTGGATTGCAAGGTCAGAATGAAATCTCTAGTAGTGAAGAACAACAGATGCCAAGCATGTGTTAATATGTTATTAGATTTTTCTACGAGAATAAAGTGTAATATGTGTATATTTATTTATCTGTTTGGTCAAAGTAAATCTTCATACTGTTAAATGACCTAGTGTGCTGCATATATCAATTCAACACCAATTGAGTTGTTTGCAAATTGAAGTTGTACTAGAAAAAGTGATGCAGTACAGTGGCAATGCTGTACATGGCCATTCTTTCTCAGTGATTAAAAAACTCATCACACCACCTCATCATTGATTATTTCTATCTCGCAGCATTCCTCTAATTGTTTTACCTCTACCTTTATTAAGATCATACCTTACAATAACATGAATCAGCTTCAGTTGTGGTAGATCACGTTCAAATCAGTGCACATATAAACACTAGCAAATTGGTTTGGATTATTCGCTTAGCAACCAAGATGTAGAAGTGCGAATGAAGTGCGGAAACGCATCATCACAACCGAAATGTTGTTTTTTTCTTGTTGTTGTTTTTTCCGCTAAATTGAAATGTTTCACAGTGTAACATGTTGACAACGGCTGTCTAGAATGACACATAGTGCATGAGATCATCCCTAAATCTTGTGTCCAAATGGCGATGAGTGCATGTGAAGAAAACGTAGAGCTGCATTGCCCCACACAAGCACTGTGTATTTACTGCAGGGCAACCTGATTGATTAAACCAGCTTGGATTAGTTAAAAGATTTGTGACACATGACAGAATAACGTCAGCTCCCCCGTCGCTACACTAGCTTAGTCGGCAGGGATTCGCGGTTACGTCAACGCTAAACATGAGGTCATCCTGCTACAAAAAAAAAAAAAAAAAAAAAGGCAAGAGGGGGAGTGAATGCTTAATGGAGCAGAACTCGACAAGGCCAGGCAGTGCCACACTGGTCGTGGTACGGTGTACAGGCATTTACAGTACCATTCGCAGAGTTACACAGCAGGCTCAGGCAGAATGTGCGTCTGAATCTCTGTGTGTGTCGTACACTAGTTCGGCAAAGAGCTCTTATAGAGAGGAATAATGACCGCGCTATTTGCAGTGCTGTTTGATTAATGGCGTGCCATTGTTACTGATGAAGCTGAACTGCAGTATATCAGGCTTGCTATCTGGCTGATGGCAAATAAGTTGTGCTCAACGCTTAATATACTTGCAATTGTTAGTGTTCTTATTTAAATAAAATGAAGGTATAAAAGTTGACATTTTTGTTGACAAAAGTTTTGAACATTCAGAAATCTCAACTCTCAAATTAACATAGAAAGTATAATAAGGCAGGGTTTTCTTGAAATGTCAAAAAATAAAAATCGTACTAATAAATCTTAATTTTAGGTCTTAATATTTGCAGTTCTAAGTCTTAAATAATGTTAAACAGGTCTTAATTTTTGTCCATGTAACACTACTTCTAATGCTGATTGAAATGCTTCTACAGCTTTAGAATGTTTTTGTTTATTTTCCATAGTTTTGTAGGTTTTTTTCTTTATATTCATTAATATAAAGAAAATATATATATATATATATATATATATATATATATATATATATATAAATATATAATAATATAATCCACTGTATTACGACTACAAATGAGACCAACATGTAACAGCCAATCAGCTTTCTGTTATTGGTATGAATGTCTCTTAGATTGTACCACAAACATAAAACGGATTTTATTTCTCAGCTACGGGCAAGTGCAAGTTTAGCAACACTCTTCGTAAGAAAATCATAATTTAGGGTGTAGTTAAGGCCTTTTGCTAATAATGTATTTGTGTGTTTTTGATGTTGTGATACAAATTTTAAATTGAATTATTAATGGTTTTAAAAAGGTCATAAAATTCTTACATTTGACTTTGTGAAACCTGCAGAAACGCTGAAAGAAAACTCCATGTTTTGAACTCGCACTTATGTTTTATGACAAAGCATCAACCTTGATATCGTATTTTTGTCTTATTCTCATTGGTTGTCATACGATTAGCGTGTTTTGTGACCTGTCAGAAGAGCGTCTGTCTCGGGGCGAAGTTCGCGTCAGCATTAACAGATTTTTTTATCTGTTATAGCTTGTCATGTATTGATGCAAATTGAGTTTAGGTGAACAGCCAAAATATGAAGGAAAAAAAAACTTCAAAACTACAAAATATGGTTATGCAAATATTACTGTCATTTCTGTTTAAATGACAGTTTCTTGGTATTTTGGATGCTATAAAATCCCTTTTATAATCAACTAAAGAATAAAGTTTGTCTTCTGGGAATTTTTATATGAAGTTTTGGGTATTGGAGCTGAAGTTCTACCTCCTAAAGGTACTTGTGTACTTGTATTTTGACATATTGGCGCTGATGCTTTTTCAGCATATTGGCCTGTGTGTGTGTGTGTGTGTGTGTGTGTGTGTGTGTGTGTTTGTGTTTGTGTGTGTGTGTGTGTGCTTAATTATCACACCACTTTTTTCGTGCAGTAGTTGGTAAGGATACAACAAGTTCTAGCTGTCAAATTAAGCAACTCTTCTTGGAAACAGAACAGGACAAGCGTGGGTGGACAGATTGCTGAGCATCTCACTCAGTCCACCTCTTTCTCTCTCTCTTTCTTTCTCTCTCTCTCTCTCTCTCTCTCTCTCTCTCTCTCTCTCTCTCTCTCTCTCTCTCTCTTGCGCTCTCTCGTCAGTCTATGTGAATAATAAAAGATCACAACGTCCAAACATGCAGGGACGGCTCAAAAGCCTACACTCCACTCATTACGTTTAGAAGCATTTATGTAACAAAACACTGAGTGGAAAAAATATATTTTTTCTTGATAGATTAAAGCATCAGAATTTTTTTTATGCTTATTTATATGTCGATGACATTGAATCTGTAGTTATTATTTTGCCTTCAAATTTATTTGGTTTATTGAGTTGGCTGAGTTATTGTTTCAGCATCAATAGACTTGTTTAGTACTCATTTAGTCCTTGTATAGTCCTCATTTGCATTTACATTAACCTCCACTATTCTGAGAAGATGCTAATCTAGGATTTGGAGTGTAACTGTGGAGATATTTGCTCATTCAGCCACAAGGGTTTTTGTAAAGTCAGGTGCTGATGTAGGATGAGGAGGCCCAACATCCCAAAGTTTTTATAAAGTTGAAGTCAGAGCTTTATAGCAGGCCACTCAAGATCTTCCTCTCCAACCCATGTAAACCATATGCTAATGGAGAGGCATGGAACAGGTTTGGGTCTCCTAGTTCAAGTGAAGGGAAAAATGGAATGCTACCACAATTAAAGACCTTCGATACAAATGTGTGCCTCCATCTTTGTGGTAACAGTTTGTAAAAAAACATATATGGCTGTATCTATCTATCTATCTATCTATCTATCTATCTATCTATCTATCTATCTATCTATCTATCTATCTGTCTGTCTGTCTGTCTGTCTGTCTGTCTGTCTGTCTGTCTGTCTGTCTGTCTGTCTGTCTGTCGAGAGAGAGAGAGAGAGAGAGAGAGAGAGAGAGAGAGAGAGAGAGAGAGAGAGAGAGCAACAAAATGGAGAAAAGAATGTAGCAGAGTGAATACGTTCACAGCAGTCATCTTAGAGTCACGATCTGTTTATCCAAATTTTTTTTTTACTTTGCGGTTTAATCATCCAGCATCCATGTGTTCATTTTATTTTTATTTAGGCCATATTCTGAAGTCTTGAGAAACACTTTAAGTGTAATTAGCCGCTTATTTGATTATAAATGCCTACATGCCCATAATGATTAAGCTGTAAAAGAGTTCGGCTAATAACGTTATGATTGTTAATAACATTTTAACTGCTAATGCAGTGGCTTGTTTAAATATTGTGAAATGCTAGAGTCGATGGGCTTCATTTTCATTATGTAAAAAAAAAAAAAAACGTCCTGATCGTAATGCTAATTAAAAGCCCATAGGACTGCTGAATGCTAACCAGTCAGTTAGCTTTCTTTTAGTTCCTGATTGGGTCAGATGAAAATACAGTACATCTGATTGCAGATACAAATGAATGTCAAGGGATCATGGTGAGGAAAAGATATTCTGTGTTGTATTATGTTATCGTGTGTGTGTTGGGGTGTTTTAAGTGTTATAATTATTTGCTAATAGTGTTAAATGGAATAAATATGTGAAAAAGAACAGTTGACAGTTTTTACCCTAAAGATGATTCGTTTCTGATAGCAGCACTTCCTGAAGGGTTTTATTCCTCTTATAAAACAGTAAATTGCCATCGTACATGTGTACATAAAAATATTTGACAAAAATATGCAAATTAAAAAGGTGTCTTGAAGTTGTTACTATAGCAACAATAGTCTATTCGATGGAGTGCACTACGTTAATATATTAATATCAATAAGCATACAAGAGTGTTGTGGAATAAAACAGTAAAACGAATGATATATTATGTATCACAGGACCATGTATTTGTCCTTGACCGATGTAATCTGAGCCTTGATTTGAAACAGGTCGTGCGTGTGCACGTTTACTGTTGTATGCGTGTGTGCATGCAATCATTAAGGCAGACCCTCGGGCTCCTGATGTAGTGATCAATAACAGGAATGCTGTCATAAAGCAGCAAGTCTAAGTATTGAAGCACTCGGGGAATGCGAGTGCATGCGTGCAACGTGTGTCTGTGTGTATGCGCGTATGCCGACGTGTATGAGGAGGGGTACTCCGTATCAGAGGGTGAACAAAAGAGTTATCTTCTCAGATGTCCGGAAGTCAGTTGTGCGGCATTGACTTTCCTCCTGCGTAGAAAAAAAAGAAAAGAAAAGGAGAGGGGGAGAAAAAAGAAGCCATCCATTTAGCCATTAGCTGAGCAACCAGATATGCTTGATTAGCTAGAGTAGCATGCCGTTATCTTGGCTCTCCAGAGACCACAGAAGCACATTATCCAAAACAAACCAATCCTTATGTATTCAAAGCCTTAAGGTTATTAACATATTAGCACCATTGACATGGTGCACAATTCTTTTCTTTTTCTGTACAGCTGTGTGTTTTTGTCTTTCTACAAAATAGGCTTTTATGAGTAAACCAGATTTTATTGTGTCTCTAGAGTTACTACAATGCTTTTTATGAATCTTGTTTTCATCAATAATTATGACAGTGCTTATAACAGTTTTACGTTGTCTTTAAAACAATGTGTTATAGGTGTGTAAAACTACTAATGTGTCATCATCATAAAACTACATGTCATATTTACAGGTAATAGAAGGCAGGGGTATAGTTAATCTCCTGATGTAATTCACTTTGCTCCCAGTGGTCAGTTACGATTCAGCTCTAATAATCCCACCATGTTTTACATGAGCTCTACGGAGTTGAGAGTAAAGAGCTATGTTAGGACATGCCTTTAATTTACAGATAGAAAATAAGCTTAATGCCTTTAGAGAATTCCTAGCCGGATCTTTTTGTACCTTTAGACAGCACTGCATCATGGGAAGTGGTCCAATACAAATGCAGACTCAGCAGTTCAGGAAAGAGGAGGGGATCTTGGAGGGGATTTTTTTTATTTTTTCCATCTCTAAGTTTTATCTAGCAGCTCTAATAGTGCTCTCTACGCATATTGTTATCTCCCTGCTCACGTGCTAATGGGTTTTCCCATTTGGTTTACTGGGTGGGTGTATATTTACATCCTTCGCTATGTATATATTTATGCAAATGAAAAAAAAAAAAAAAAAAAAAATTATATATATATATATATATATATATATATATATATATATATATATATACATATATATATATATATATATATATATATATATATATATATATATATATATATATATATATATATATATATATACATTCTTTATAACTACATCTGCTGTCTCAATGGTGGGTTGAGTGCGACATCTTCTCATCAGTCTTCCATCCTTGCATTTTAAATAATATAATGGTATAATCAAGTTTGGATAAAATATTAGTATAATTAAGTTTAGATAATATATTGGCAATTATAAGATTATGTATTTGTATTTTCAAGATAAGATAATATGTTCATATTATCCAGTTTACATAATATTTTGCAATGAATAATTTTAGATATGGCAATAAAATAAGTTTAGATATTACATTGACATTATAAATTTTAGATAATGAATTAGTATTTTCAATATTAGATACTATTTTGGTATTAACAAGTTTAGATAATACATTGGTTACAGACAGACTCAATGCCAACTAACCAGGAAAAAACATCTAAACAAACAACTCCACATAACCTACCAAACCCATTTAATCAAATATACACACCTCACCAATCAAATTCAGTCACTGAACAAACTATTAAACATAATCCAACTCAAATAACCATTAAAATCCAGCTCTTCACTTTACCCTAAAACACAAACAATACCCATTTAGCCCGAGCTAACCAGTTCATCAAACAACATCTCACAAATACAACCCAACAAACCAGTCAGATCGAACAAACCAATCAAGCTCAGCTAATCAATCGAGCGCACAGCTTTGGTTTTCACTGCACTTTTTCTCTTATCCCGTCTGTGATTTTAAAGTACTTAAGTGGCCGAACAGTCGATGAGCTTGTATTAACACCTGACTGTAGCCCTGAATTACTGCTCACTCCAGCTGTATGATGGTCCCATGGGCTTTTACCCAGGAACAAGAAACACATCCCAGATCAATACCAACATGCTACAGTCAAGATGGGGGTAGTGTCTGAAAGGGAGTACGAATTCAAGAAGGACGAGGATGGGACAAATGAGAAAATCCTTTTAAAAAAAAAAGGACAAAATAGGGCAGGAATGAGGGAGGGTATTAAAACATTCTACTCCATCAAGGAATTGCATTTAGAGGAACCACAGAGGAGCATAAAAGAGGGCAAAACCTTCAAAGTTTGAGAACCAGAATTAAAAGTCACTGTAGCTTTAAAGCTCACTGGACAATTACTAGTTTCTCAGCTAATCACTGAATCTCCTACTGCCATCACAAAACCATACTGGATGTTTTGGTAAATTATCTCAGCTTAATAATCAGTCCATTCTTCAATAACTATTTGAGGATGCGAGTTGTATCTCTGGGGAAGGGCATGTGTGGACTACAGATAACACAAGATAATAGGCGATGATTAAAGAATGAAGACAGAACAAGAGAAAATTTATGAAATTAAGGAAGGCTTGCTGTGCTGTGTTTTGTTTGATTGCTATTTTACCAGTTCCAAAAGAAAGAGTGATTTTATATATATATATATATATATATATATATATATATATATATATATATATATATATATATATATATATATATATATATGGCTGTCAATCGGTTAAATTTTTTAATCACGATTTATTAAATGATTGTTATGAGTGAACTCATGATTATTTGCAACTTAATCGCACAATTCTATCTGTTCTGGATGTACCTTAAATTCTAATCAACATGGGCGTGGACAAATATGGACACTTTATGCAAATGTATGTTAATTATTAATTAAACTAAACTCAACAGAGCATGAAGACAAAATATTCTTGTTAATGTTTCAAAGTAATTACGGGGTTTGAATTGCGTAAATCATCAGGACACCAGGCGGGTCTTTTGCTATGTTTTCACACGGACGGTTTTAGTTGCCGGATGTGTGCATCATGCGGTGGTTCTTGATTTTAAACGTGGCGCATCAGTAAAATAAAAAAAAAATTGTAGCGATTAAAAATGATTTCGGTAGAGTTTATTTATTTTTTTTTATCTCTGAGTAAAGAAAGGATGTTTATTCTTGTTTAGATGAAACATCTCTAAAGCAATGGGATCTTATATTCACATTCTAACACTCAAACACTCAGAATGCTAATTGTCTCTGCTTCTCCCTGTCAGGGTCTGGCTATGACTGAGGTGAATGGACCAGTGGGCGGCCCCCTAGTGGTTGAGCCTCAGATTGCGATGTTTTGTGGCCGTCAGCTTCTGCACCTAAACACTGGGACAGGTCAGTGGGAACCAGACCCACAGGGCCGTCAAGGCTGCTTTACCCAGCCCAACAAGATCCTGTCCTACTGTCAAGAGGTACAGTAACGAACTCTATACAACACTATATTTGAATAATTGTTGGTGTCTTTGTCATATCATACATAATTTTCCTTGCTATACCATGGTTTCCTTACACTTGGCAAGGTGTATATCATAGACCAAATAAAAAGGGATACAATGTAAAAAAAAAAATAATAATAAAAATGTTTAGCCTTCCTCACCACTCAGATCTCATTTCAGCTGAACACAAAGCAAAGCAGTGCACCGTTCAAACCCCTCATCACACGACGGACACACGACCGTATTATTATTATTCTGAGAGCGTACTACACGGTCTTGCATTGCTCCGTTTATTCATCGTTTCAGTCTGCTGCAAATAAGCGACGGTGAATTAGATGTGCAATAAAATGATGATGATTTTCACCATCAATCAGCCAGAGAGGTTTATTTTCAGCGTGGCCTTCAGGGGGAGGAATATTGCGTAGCTACAGTAGTTTCTCTCCCTTAAGAAGATTTGTGTTCTGCCCTGATCTCATATAGACGAAAGATGATGCTGTGTTGTTTTTTTTTCACGGAATCTGGTGCATTGTTGTATCGGCATTTATACAAAACGTGAACAATATTGGTGCCACATTTGTGTTTAAACGTGCTTATTATTAAAAAAAAAAAACAAAGGCATGGGATATTATTAGATTCCTTTTCTTTTAGAAGCAGAAGCAAGCTAGCTGGATAATTTGGGAACGGTTAAAGCTGTATTTGCATTTGTACGCATTTGTTTTTCCTTACATGTAATTTCACATGCTTAAAAATAAAAAAAAATATGAAAACCAATTTTTGGGTATTATACTGTAGAGCCAGATTGCTTTCATTTCCCTTTATTCACAGGCAGGGGTGTCAAACTTTAACCGCCGCAGCCATGTTAGCCTTTGGGAACACAGCTGTGCAGCTCTGATATGAGTTATACACTTATATTCTGCCTTTACGTATTAGTATTTAACATACATTCCTATTACTTGTTTTAGATTGTTTTTATTAGTAAAAAAAATTATATGATTTAATTTATGTCTAAATTTGCTAATACATGGCATGGATTTTTTTTTTTGTTTTTTTGTTCCAAGGCAGGCACACTTTCTTATGAGCATCCCTTAAATAGAGCACTGCTTCTCCAGCTACTGTTTTATAGCCAAGCTCAAATACTTAACCAAGCAATGCTAATGTGCTAATGTCTAATGCTGGCCATGTCTGGTGCTGGCACAGTACCCCAAACTGTACACACACACACACACACACACACACACACATACACACACATGGTTGGTATGAGCACTCATCCCACTGAGACCTATCACATTATAGACTTAATGAAGTGATGAAGCCAAAGAATATGTCATTTCCTTGCTGGACACTGTAGAAGGCTGCACACCAGCCGAGGGCTTTCACAAAGCCAGACAGAATAATCCCACACCATATGCCTTCGCACTGAGGGAATTTCTCATAGCTCTCTTTTGTATTCTTCATACAAATGGAGCTTATAATAAGGTAAATCTAGCTGGATCTCAGTGAAGCATTTACTGCTGAGTTTCTTCGCTTTAATTTAAGTGAGAGAAAAAAAAAGAAACTGGTATTGGAAAGATTTTCCACAACATTAAATGTGATGAGATACAGTTCTTAAGTGTAATAAACTGATCGTTAATAAGATAAACATTTTAATTGCTGGCACATTGCTGTAGTATAAAATGTGAAAATTGTCACATCTTATCAACGTCAGGCTACATCTCATCACCCACTCCATTACTTATTTTTTTTCTCAAAACTCCTGTTGTCAAAATAAGAGAAAATCATTATAAACTAAATTTCTGTATTGTTGAAAGATTTATGATCAAACTCTTGATGTCACCCAAATGAGGATGGGTTCTGTTTTAGTATCTCTTCTTAAGGAACAATACTATAGAAATGTACCTTGGATATATAATAGTCAGTGTGCAGCTTGTATAGCATTACTTATTTACTGTCCTCTAAAATTCACTCAACTTGCAGCCATTATTGTCTATATAACTGGCAGCAAAAGTGAGTACACCCAAAGTGATAACAGCTGTTTGTCATGTAGCCATGCAAAGCCACAAGTCCTATTCATCATGTTCATGTTTTTGTCTGCTTGACAGGAGCATACATATTTGTGTATCTTGTATTAAAACAGTTAATATGTCGTGCTTTAAGTACACAAAAGTTTGTGCTCACAAAAAAGCAGTTTGCTGAAGACAACATGGCTAAGAGCATAAATTACTCGTCCTGTGGTCTGATGAGACTAAGAAAAACTTGTTTGGCTCAGATCCAGCCCCTTGATGTCATTATGGAGGAGTGGAAAAGGATCCCAGCAACCACCTGTGCAGCTCTGGTGAATGTAATGCCCAGGAGGATTAAGGCAGCACTAAATAAAAATGGTGCTCACACAAAATATCGACACTTTGCACACAAGTTTTGACATGTTTACTTAGGGTGTACTCACTTTTGTTGCTATGTATTTAGACAATAATGGTTATTTTTAGAGGCCAGTAAATTTGTACTGCTATACAAGCTGCACATTGACTACTCATTGACTACTCTAAAATATCCAAGTTTCATTTCTATATTATTGTCCTTTAAGAAGATATAATAAAATTGTTGCTGAAATGTGAGGGGTGTATTCACTTTTGTGAGATGCTGTATAAGATGTGGCAAGTTTTCCATCTTAAATGTAATCAATATTGACCGAAATGATTAGATCTCGTGACCGCGTTAAATAATCATATTTTACAGGATCGTGTGCATTATATTAGTTATATAGTTATATAGTATATAGTGATGATATGTACACACTGCAATCAAATTGTAAAAAAAATAGTGTGAACTACATAACTTCCTTGATCCTCTAAATAAGAACCAAGAATGTGGGGTGTCATTACTTATAATTATGTTCTATTGTTGTGGTTTTCCATATTTTCCACCCTTTTCCTACATCATCAAATACATCAAGGTAATCCGTTTGTAATGTAATGACGTTTTTGTTATTTCCTATACCAAACAATTGTATATTAAATATACATTTAACAATATTAAAACATAGTCTGTACAGTATGAGTGCTTAGATTAGTATTCTGAGGGCTGCAGAGAGCACGTGTAAAGCATCCGTAAAGAAGCTAAAACATAACCTGCTGGCTGCAGCATATAAAAATGCATGATGTGAGTGCAACATTGCAGAGTAAGCTTGAGGTGTGTATTCCCAAATGAGCTGGGAGCAGGAGTGCTTATCACGCCACATTAACGAAGGAAAGAGCTTAAACAGGAATGAGAGCCGCATTTTATCTGCAAAACGCATTGTGACTACCTCGGCTACTCTATAGGCAATACGATAACAAAACCGCAGTACAATTACACCACACGACGTGTTCAAATGGGTCGTGTTTATTACGTGTATGCCAATATTCCAAATAAACAGCCTCATTTTGTTGGTATTCATGACTTTAAAATTGTCAGTTTATTCTTATTGCCTGTATTGTTTACATTTCCCGGTATACAGCAGCAGTAGCCATGATTTGGGATTGCAGTTTTGACTCATTTTAGTGTAGTTTTTATTCAGAGAGTCATTTTCATTCATTCAGAATGCTTTTGTTAAGAAATGTAACCATAAATCTCAGGAAAATGTTAATACATAATCCTAAAAGAACAGTTTGTTGCATAGTTTTGCTTATCTTTTTTTTTATCTATAAAAAGGTTTTAAAATATATGTTAGCTAGCTCAACTTTAGTTATTACTCAGGATGTTTTCAGCATTCATGTGTCTGGTTAGATGATAGTTAGTTAGTATATAAAACAATTTTATATTCACTTTTTTAATGTGACACTTATGGCTCACCTGGGACTTTGTGTTATATCACGATAACATATTATATAATGCACAATTGTGTTCATATGTATATATTCAGTTTGTTTGTTCAGATTTTCACTTTATGGTCTCTAACAACTCTAACCTATGAGCTCTAAAGATATTCATACCTTTAAAAAGCAGCAGACTTAACACAGGATTAATATGCCTCCATAGCAAATGCTACACCTTTCGGCAAGGTCATTTCGAGGATTTAATGGTTTAATGTAAAGGTACTCGAATCTAAGTTTCAATTCATGACTAGATATAAAGATAATAGAAATGGTTAGGATGTGCACAAAATAATTAAAAGCCACACAATATTTTATCGTGCATAAAGTGTAAGCACTCCATCAGGAGCTTGGATCCTTTTTTCTTCTCTATCGTTTTTTTTTTTTTATTTAACTTTGGCAACCCCACCCGCTGTATCTCTTCTGTTTCCGTCCATCTTTAACGTATCTTTCCTATCTCAGTTCATATCAATCCAGAACCTGACTTTTAACCTCTGTCTGTTTGTGTGTATTTTAGATGTACCCCGGTTTGCAGATTTCCCATGTCGAAGAAGCTTCTACTCCTGTTACCATCCCAGCATGGTGTAAGAAAGGATGGGGTCACTGCCAGACACGACCTTTTATTGTCGTTCCTTATCGCTGTTTGGGTAAGTCCTAAATCAGGCGCTACTACATTGAGCACCCCATCCCAAGCCACACCACCCATAAATAATACACCACCTTTAGACAATTTGGCCTATAGGCACCCTGCATATAGCAGCCCCAATCTGTAGGCCTTTAGCCACTTTATCTTTAATTAGTCCACCCTACAGCATTACTTGTCTACATGATTACCTTAGTAACTCAGCGAACTTCATGCTTTCTAATTTGTACATTCCCAATTCCAAAAATGTTGGGACAATGTGTAACATGTTAATAAAAACAGAATGGAATAATTCGCTAATATCATAAGCCTATATTTTATTTACAATAGAACATAGAAAACATATCAAATGTTTAAACTGAGGAAATGTACCATTTTAAGGAAAAATTAAGTAATTTTTAAATTGATGGCTGCACCACATTTCCAAAAAGTTGGGACGGGGCAACAATAGTAAGTATTATTAAAAATGAAACATTTTGCAACTCATCAGAACTCATCATCTCAGAAGTAAAGATGGGCAGAGCTTCACCAATCTGTAAAAGACTGCGTCTACAAATTGTGGAACATTTTCAGAATAATGTTCCTCAACATAAGATTGCAATGCTAACTGCAGACTGCATCTATTACAATAGCATGCCTTCGTAGTGGAAGAGTCCAGGTGCTGAGCTGGCCTGCCTGCCTGCAGTCTAGACCTTTCACCATATAAAATCATTTGGCGCATCAGGAAACAGGAAATACAATAAAGGGCATCCAGAACTGTTGAGCTGCTAGAATCTTGTTTCAGACACATATGGATAAATATTTATTTCTGAAAACTTCAGCAATTGGTCTCCTTAGTTCCCAAATAAATAGGTATACAAGTGAATTGTGAATATAATTTGGGTTTATGAGATTTGCAAAACATTACTTTTTGTTTTTCTTTACATTCTAAACATTTTTTCTTTTTAATGGGGTTGAAGTAACATTAGTTTTCAGCCCTAGAACAGTACTACAACACCTATTTGCTCCAATTCAAATCAGTTGACAAATTTCCGCTCCAAACCTAGCCTCTCCACCTCGATCACTCTGTACATATTCACAATCATTCCAACACATATACAATGTTTCTTCGATCACTTTAGTCACAGTCAGTCAGTAGCAACTCCTACCCTAATCAGTCCATCACCAGTCCCTTCAATACTATCGACTCCAACCCACAGACACTCTTAGCCTCACCAAACCCATATCAACTCTAACTTGTAGCCACTACAAAGCTATGTATTCAATCCTTGGTAACACCAACCTTAATCAGCCCTAAATTAATCCTAACTCATACCAGCATTTGGATTTTTACATAAAAGTCTGCACCACCCAGATGAGGATGGGTTTTGAGTCTGGTTCCTCTCAAGGTTTCTTCCTCGTGCTATCTCATGGAGTTTTCTCTTGCCACATTAGCCACTGGCTTACGCATTAAGGACAAATTACACTTAAACAATTATAAGAAACAAACCTATACATTCTTTTATAACCGCTTTAACTCTGTAAAGCTGCTTTGAGACAATGTCCTTTGTTAAAAGTGCTATACAAATGAAAAAATGAAACTACCACCTATAGTCTTATCTACAGTTGCTGTTACACTTCTGGAGTCTATATTCCCACTTCTTAGTCTTCGCAAACATGATCCTGGCCACTCCAAAACAAGACGTAGACAACTTGTGAGCAGACCACACCTAACTACTCAACCTCATAAGCTGCCATATGTGACAGAGCAGTCATTCAAAACCTAGTCATTGACTGTGCCTGCTTGTAGGTCATTTTCACATTCAATCCAATCCTAGTCACAGACCCCCTACCAGTCCTTATCAGCAGCAATTTCCCACCTTTTTGAGACATTTTAGTCACCCACAGCCAACCCATATTTACTGTTCCAGCCCACCAATACTGTACATTTAATCACTGTACATTTTCTCCTGCCATGCTGCCATTTACAAAGGGACAGATGCATTGCATGTACCGCTTTGCATAATTTATGTAAAATTTCATATGCAGTTAAAGCCTGAACCCCTTTATCCCGTAGAGGAAACTGAGATTGCAATACAAAAACAGATTGCTAGATTGCAGTGCAAAGCTGTTAATTATGATGAACAAGCAGAATTTGCACTCGCAGCTGTTTCACTCTAGTTGGCCTTGTCCTTTATTCCTGAACACACACACACACATCATAATTTCTGTCCTGAACACACACACACACACACACACACACACACATCATAATTTCTGTTCTAAGTGTTCTGCATCAGCCCAAAACGAGCATTGATAACTCTGTTTGCCATTTCTGAGGTTTTATACTCTTCTGTTATCTGACATGAATTGAAAGTGAGATTTCTTTTTGACAGCGATTTCACCTGCCAACTGATATTTAGTTTTACACTCTTTCCCTGTCATACTGACACATCCATTCTTCTGACCATTTATATTTGTGTCTCTCTGCTGTCTCTCTCGTTTTGCCATCCCCTTCACAATCACTAATTCTTGCTCTTTCTGGACAGTAGGCGAGTATGTGAGTGAGGCTCTTCTGGTTCCAGACCGCTGTCGTTTCTTGCATCAGGAGCAGATGGACTCCTGTGAGAGCTACATCTACTGGCATAACATTGCTAAAGAGGTGGGAGGCTTTTTTTTCCCCCTTAAAATCAGATTTACTAGTTTATTTACCAGTTTAGGATTTGTACCAATTGGCCAGGCAGAGGAACCGAACTGGAAAGGATGTGCTGCAAGCAGTGCTCGAATTGAGGGGGTGCTGGGGGGAGGGGGGATCTGGGACATTAGGGACCCCCATGACAAGTAAAAAGTAGACTTTGGCAGGTCCCCAAGATAATTTTAGTAAAAAATTGAGTAAAATACAGGAGGTGGAGCTGGAGGTAGCAGAGCTGAAGATGTTGAGGTTTTCGTTGGGAGTGATGAGGATGGACAGGATTAAAATTTGTTCATTAGAGAGACAGTGCATGTAGGACATTTCGGGGACAAGGTGAGAGAGGCCCGATTAAGATGGTTTGGACATTTGCAGAGGGGGGACATGGGGTATATCGGTAGAAGAATGCTGAAGATGGAGCCACCAGGAAGGAGGAAACGAAGAAGACCAAGGAGGAGGTTTATGGATGTGGTGAGGGTAGACATGCAGGTAGTTGGTTTGAAAGAGGCAGATGGAGAGGACAGAGTAGTATGGAGACGGATAATCCGCTGTGACCACGCCTAATGGAAGCAGCCGAAATAAGAAAGAAGAAGAAGAAGATTAACAACTTTGCCCATAAAATATAAATTTGTTTGTTGGTTAAAATCAGTAGAAAAGAAACACCTTCTGGCTTCTGACCGGATATCATTTGGTTGATAGACTATGTTTAGGATGAACTCATACAAGTACGAGAACGAGAGATGCTCAAACAAGTGGATCTAAAGCTTGTGCCACATTTCTAATAAAATGGTGATTGTAATTGGTGATAAAACTTTACCACAGTCATAAAAAGCCATAACTTAATCAAATTATTTTTGAGCTAATGAGACAGATATTTAAGATTTGTTTAAAAAATTAAGGTTTCTTAACCTTCATATTAAATAGAATTGTAATACCTGCCCATTGGAAGAATTCATTTACACACAAAATGACATTTGAAATTTGAAATGACTTTCGAAATGCAGCAAATCACATCACAGCTAATAAACTAATATATTTGCACTTGGAGAAACACTGCTTTGCAATTGGACTATCAAAAAGACACGCCATAAATTGTATAATCCATAAGAACACCCGTCACAGCCTTTAAAACCGAAATGATTGACCTTTTATAGAGTTGAGAACAGGATATAAACATACCAAAGCGTTAAGGGAGACCATAAACAACAAGGACAATCATAATTCAGAAATGTAATTGCCATAAACACGGGAACAGCGCTAAAGAGAACAGCAGGAGACCTGCAAGAGTAAATTAAAGTCCATATATGGAGCCAGTTAATGACATCGCATATAGCATGGCATGATATGAACATGACATGACCATGACATTCTAATATGACATTAACCAAATGAGCAGCGCCTGGCAGAGTCTTTTATTCAAAAAAGGATTTTTCAATCCTGTATAAAATCTCAAGCAGTGTATTTAGTTGTGACACTTTTATGTGGAAAATCAGTTTAAGAGCGAGGGAATGGAATGTTGTTTAAATGTCATGACATTTACTTTGGCATCTTCCGGAACATTCTGTTATCCTAATTCCATCATTTCCTCTTTCTGCCTGATCTCCGGCCTGCTCTCCTCTTTAGTGTTCATTTGTTTGGCCTCTTTTTCAGATTTTTTTTTCTAATTTTTCTCCTGCACTGGACTTAAATGACCTCAGTCCTGTGCAGGAGTCTGTCTGTCCATCTGTTTGTCTGTCTATCTACTGTATATACAGTGTTGTGAAAAGTATTTGCCTGATCTCTTTTATTCTTCTCATATTTGTCACACTTAAATTATTCCTTTCATCAAGCAAAGTTTAATAGTACACAACGATAGCCCGAGTAAATACAAAATCCAGTGATTTCATTTATTGAGGAAATAAAACTGAACAAACCTGCCTTTTTTTTTTTTTTACAAAAATTTTTTTGTAAAAAAAATTCGATCCCCGATCAGGGAACCAACCCCAGCCATTAGGGTTGCACAAGCCAGTGCACTCTTAGTGCCGGTCCCAAGCCTGGATAAATGGGGAGGGTTGCATTAGGAAGGGCATCCAGCGTAAAAATATGTGCCAAATCAAACATGCGGATCATGAATACGGATGATCCGCTGTGGCGACCCCTAATGGGAGAAGCTGAAAGAAAATTTTACTGTGTACCAATGTGTATAGTAGAAATGACAATAAAAGCCACTTGACTTGACTTGCCACAGCAACTCAATCAGATTTAAATCCTTACATTGACTAAGCCAATTTAATACCTCCATTTTGTTTTTTTGCTATTCAGAGGTGGACTTGCTGTTGTGGTTTGGATTGTTGTTCTGCTGCGTAACCCATGTGCACTTGAACTTGAGATCATGAGGCAATTTTTTTAATCCACTTTTTGTTAAAGTAAAAGCAGAGTAAGAGAATCTAGGATTGGTCTAAAAGGTGGTATAGTTATAGTATAGCTACAACTTGAATTATCCACCTTGAATAATGAATGAATAAGAAATGTTTTGCTCATTCAGTAAAAGTCATGTTTATTGCTTAACTGGGAGGATTACAGTTTTTCCAATTTTGACAACAAATGATTTCTAAATTATATAATTTCTAAATTAAACATTTCTAAATTATTAAGCAATTTAAAAATAAATATGATCATGCCATTGCATTGAGATATTGAATTTTGGTTAAATTAGTGAACATTAATGTGGCTTTAACATTGAAATCCATTCTCATTGATATCAAATATTTTTACCAGTCGTCACACCCATTTTACTTCGAAAAATAACAATGGTAGCTGTTCATATTTTCGTCATGTTGGTAATCAGTTATTGCTGTAAATCTTAAAAATCCCCCAAAAATCCCAAAATTAAAAGATTACTTTTCCCTCCTTAGAATAAACAACTGTCTCAATTGTGTTAATTTAACTGATACATTTACATCATGTGGCTTTTAGTCTCAGAATGCAGCTTGGAATTCTATTGAACTTCAGTAGATACAGTAAAACTTGTGACCTTCATTCTTTCTGCTCTGTATTCTCTGGCTCTCTGTAGGCATGTGCGGCAGACAGCCTTGAGCTCCATAGTTACGGGATGCTGTTACAATGTGGCGATCGTTTCCGGGGTGTAGAGTACGTCTGCTGCCCAGGAAGAGGCGGGGCTAGTGGGCGTGGCGAATACGAAGGTGGAGACAGTGCACAGGGAGCAACTCCGCCTTTAATATCACTGGCCGGTGAGAAAGAGACCACAAGGTAGGAGCATTTACCTCCATTCTCTATAGATGCAATGCACTTATTGCATGTAAGTGTGTATATCTGACTATAAGAGTCATATGTACTATTCGAACATGCAATTCCACATTTGCTGTTATAACAATCTGCACACTTCTGAAAGGATTTTGGGTGTTAGTAAACAATTCACTCCAGAGTCGTTCAATAGGGTTGAGGTCAGAGCTCTATAACAGACCACTCAAGATCTTACACTTCAACCTATGTCTTCCTGGAGCTGGCTTTGTGTACACGGGTTTTGTCCAGCTGGAACAGGTTTAGGTCTCCTAGTTCAAGTGAAAGGAAAATGTAATGCTACCATATCCAGAGACACCCTGTACAATTATGTGCATCTAACTTTATGGTTTCAGTTCGGGAAAAAACCACATATAGCTGGAAAAGCCAGGTATATGCCAGGCAAAATATCATGCATTGTGTCCATCCTTCATTTTAAAAGTGCTAGAATGGTAATAAAAATATATATTCAATTCATATTTAATACATACACATATAAAATGATCTATAAGTGAAAACCCAGTACAAACATTTTGCTGTCATTTCCTCGTATCAGTACAAGTGCTTTTAGTGATTAGGAAGGAGGAAAAGAGGAAGGCCAAGGAGGCGTTTTATGGATGTGGTGAGGGAGGACATGCAGGTAGTTGGTTTGAAAGAGGCAGATGTAGAGGACAGGGTGGTATAGAGACGTATGATCCTCTGTGGCGACCCCTAATGCGAGAAGCCGAAAGAAGAAGAAGAAGACTGTATAGAACAGCATCATTTTTAGTCATTAAATCATAAAAGAGCAGTATTAGGAATGTACATGTGGTATGATGTGAAACAGTAAATATACCATGTGTGTGAACAGGAAACTAAAGAATAATAAATAATGCATAATGAAGATTAAATAAGATATCTGTTAGAAAACTCATGAATAGCTGGAGGCCATTGTGTGAAGCAGATTGATTTTCACGTATCTGGATCCTTCAGTGGCCATTATCTTACAAGGCCATTTGCTAACGTTTAGGAAATAGGGGCGTTGTATTTTTCAGCTTACACCAACGCCAGTGCCGTAATGAAGACAGTAAAAAATACGTATATTGGTCAAGCATAAACTAAACTGTGTGTTTGTTACCAGATAAAGTTGCACTTTATCAAGAGCAGAACACTTAGTTTAGGGCAATGTTATGTGTTATGGACATATCACAAAGAATAATAACAGTGTGTTAAATAATGGTTAAAAGATTTTATACTGTATTTTTTCTATATATATATATATATATATATATATATATATATATATATATATATATATATATATATATATATATATATATATATATATACATATATATATATATATTTATTGTATTTATACTAATTCTTGATTCTGAAAAATAAAAGCTGGCAAGGGAACGATTGTACTGTAGTTGTTAGAATGTAAGCGATAAACAGAAAGTAAATAAAGAAAAAAAAAATGTTGTAATAACAAAAAGAAAAAAAATTGTATAATTGGAATAAAACACTCCAAAAAATGTTGTTTTTAGAAACTAATTAACTCGGATCAGCAATATGGATCAGCAGCAATTGTATTAATATGCTAACATTCCATGATCTCCAACAGTTTTGTAATCAACATAGACATACATTTATTTATTTTACTTTAATAACAATATTTTGCTCTGCAGCGTGAAGGTGACTCCATCCACACCAAGCCCCTCCCCTGAAACAGACATAGAAGAGGATGACATGGAGGAGGAAGAGGAAGCCGTGGAGGAAGAAGAAATCGAAGAAGATGAAGATGACGAAGAAGACGAAGAGGCAGCACCCACAACGGTGAAGGATCCGGAGGAGTACGAGTACTCCATCGACTCGGGCACCTATCAGGCTTCCGATTATCTGGAGAACTTCTACTATGAGAAGAACTCTCAGGGTGCCAAGACCCCTACACAACAACCTCTGCCACGTGGAGACGGTGAGTGGCTCTGACATCAAACTGTAATTCAAACTCTTAATACAGATTTACGAATCAATGCACTGAGGCTGTGGGATTCTAGAAATGCCCTTGCATCTTTTTTGAATGCTTTACACACTTATACTGGCAATGTGTCATAAAGCCTCTGTGAAAGATTTTGAAAAGGCTTTGCATTCTAAATAAAGGCCATATCTTTGTATTTGTAATGTTCCTCATTTTCTCTTTGTAGCCAGATCGCAGTAAATGTGGAAGAGGTATTGGGCTCTTCTTCATCACAAGTGTTCTGCATCGTCAGTTAATCGCCATCTGGCTATATTAAAGAACTCGGAATGCCAATTTGTCTAGTCAGCAGTGTGTAACAAAAGTTGAACTTTTATTTTGTCAGTTGTGAGACTAATGAGTTCTGTTCTTACCCATTCTAAAAAAAAGTGTTTTGATGCTGTTTACAATTTGTACACTTTATGGACAAAATGACAAGGACACCTGACTTTTCCAGCCATATATAGTTCTTCCTCAAACCGTTACCACAAAGTTAAAGGCACGCAATTGTACAGCATGTCTTTAAATGCAGTAGAATTGAAGTCTCCAGCATGACAATGCCTCTGTGCACAAAGCCAGCTCCATGAAGCTATACCTTTACACAGGTCGGAGTGGCCTTTAATGTTGCTCTGATCTATTGAATACCTTTTCAATAAAATGCTGATTGAGCACAAATTTCCATAATCACACTCCATAATCTGGTGCAACGTCTTCCCAGAAGAGTGGGGGTTCTTATAACCGAAAATAGGGACTGAATGTGGAATAGGATGTTCAAAAACACGTACAAATCTTATGGTCTGTTATCTATAAACTTTTATCCATATAGTGTATGTATGTGTGTTTAGTGTTTGGGCTGTACATATATCAAAGTATCAAGACGTAGATTCGGTAGGTTATGTTGTTATTTGCATTTGGTGAGATAAAATATTTTAGTATTCCACTCAATTATTGTGTGTCCCCTGCGCCCAATCCTCAATATAATAAATCCTGAGAAAAGTAAATTATTATTAGGTAAAATTCAAACAACTCACTAGCATGCAAATTGGAAGTTTAGTGAAGCGAGTGAGAATTAGGTTAATTCATTTGCCCAAGATTGTCTTTATTGTTTAGCACAAATTTCAATATAATTTTTACATGGAGTTAATTTCAAATGCTGTACATTTCTTATAAGAGAATTTCATTAGATCTTACTTCCCAATGGAGGCTGGTTGAGGGCTGTGATGGGGTGTCCCATACTCTACTGTTCATAACACACACACATCGGAGTTTATACTGGATAGTGCAAATGCAGTGCCTCCATCTCGGCTTCATCTCTATAACTCAATAATGCTGAGTAGTCTGACATTATATCTGTATTGATTGATACTCTTCCTCCTAGCCTCCACTTTCAGTCTTCACTGTCAGGTTCCTTTGTCCTTCCTTACATTATCAGACACTACACCTTTCATCAAGACAGATTTGCTTTATATATCATGTTAGTTATTTAGATATAATAATAAAATTAACTTATTTAAAGCGTGCTGAAACCAGAGCAGAGTACTGTAAATGCGTCTTATTTATGAAAGTCTTTTTAAGGAGAACTAAATGAACCAAAATTGCACTTACATGCCAGTTTTGTTTCTTCACTATTTTGAATATTTTGAATGCACATTATACTGATACGCACATAATCAGCATAATCAGTCCATGTTTTCGATTTTTCTGTAGTGTTTCATTCAAAGTCTAGACACGAGTGTAATTAGTTAAATACAGTTGACTCTAAATCATCAATCGTTCATTAACCGACTGCTTGATTGATCATGTTCTTCTCTCCCAGTGCCCACGGTGCGTCCTACAGACGGCGTAGACGTCTACTTCGAGATGCCCAGTGACGACAGCGAACACGCCAACTTCCTCCGCGCCAAGATGGATCTGGAGGAGCGACGGATGAAACGTATCAACGAGGTGTGTACTTCATGCTATGTTTATTTTTTTGCGTGTCAGTAACAGTGTCGATTCGTATGACTCTAAGATGTTTGTGTGTGTCGGAACAGATTATGAAGGAGTGGGCCGAGGCTGATAACCAGTCAAAGAACCTCCCGAAATCAGACCGCCAGGCACTGAATGAGGTAGGGCAAGCAGTGAATATTTTAACATTTTGAATAATCTAACAAAAGTGAGTACACCCCTCACATTTCAGCAAACATTGTACTACACCTTCTCAAAGGACAATACTATAGAAATGAAACTTAGATTTATTTAATAGTCAATGTGCAGCGTATATAGCAGCATAGATTTACTGCCCTTTAAAAATAACTCAACTTACAGCCATTATTGTCTTAATAGCTGGCAAATAAATGGGTAGTACACCCTAAGTGATAACAGCTGTACATCTTGTAACCATGCAAAGCCACAAGTCCTTTTCATCATGTTCATGTTTTTGTCTGCTTGACAGGAGCATACATATTGTTTATCTTGTATTAGAGCAGTTAAAATTTGGTGTTTTGAGTATAATTTTCTCATACTGACCACTGGATGTTCAACATGGCACCTTATGGTAAAGACTCTCTGGGGATTTGAGAATTTGAATTGTTGCTCTCCACAAAGATGCAGAGGCAATAAGAAGATCAGGAACACCCTTAAACTGTGTTACAGTACAGTGGCCAGGGTCATTGAGAGGTTTTTCAAGACAGGTTCCACTCTGAACAGACCTCGGTAGGGTTCATCAAAGTCCTCTTGCTGTGCATCAGGTGCAGCAGCTGTTTAAAAAAAACAGATGCATGAGTGCTGCAGCATTGCTTTAGAGGTTGCAGAAGCAGAAGGTTCGCTTTTCAGTGTTCAGACCATACGCAACACACTGCTACAAGTCAGTTTGCATGGCTGTCTTCCCAGAAGGAAGCCTCTTCTAAAGCTTTCACAAGAAGTGCCATGTGTCTAACATCCAGCAGCTCCGTGATGTCATTATGGAGGAGTGGAAGAGGATCCCAGCAACAACCTGTGCAGCTCTGGTGAATTCCATGCCCAGGAGGATTAAGGCAGTGATAGATTACAATGGAGCTCACAACAAATATCGACACTTTGGACACAGTTTTGACATGTTCACACAGGGTGTACTAAATTTTGTTGCCAGTTATTTAAACAATAATGGCTGTATGTTGAGTTATTTACAGAGGACAGTAAATCTGCACATTGACTACTCTAAAGTATATCCAATTTTGATTTCTGTAGTATTGTCGGTTGAAAACAAGTAATGAAATGGTTGCTTAAATGTGAGGGGTGTACAATATATATATATACACACACACACACACATAAAGACAAAATATTTGACATGCACATTAGCTGACACTAAAGTAATTTTTTTTTAAAAGCTGACATAAACTCTTTCTGCATTTGTGTCTCTCAGCATTTCCAGGCCGTGTTACAGACTTTGGAGGAGCAGGTAGCAGGTGAGAGGCAGAGGCTTGTGGAGACTCATCTTGCCCGCGTCGTAGACACACTGAACAACAACCGCCGCCTGGCACTCGAGAGCTACCTGAGTGCTGTGCAGAGCGATCCACCACAGGTAATGCGTGTGTGTATGTATGTATGTATGTTTGTATGTATGTATGTATGTATGTATGTATATTGCCACAGTTGCCACGGTTCGCTCATCAGGCATAAATGCACACCATTCACCTTGACTGTTGATTTCTGTAAAGCTGCTTTAAGACTGCTTTGAGCTGCTTTGAGATGGCTGTTGTGAAAAACGCTATAGAAATAAACTTGACTTGACTTGACACACACAGCAAAATTAAGCCTCATACCCACACATGCACATATTGTACTCTTTAAGCTCATTTCAAACCATAGTTATTCACTGACTTGCAACCTGAAACTAAAGTGAATTTAATAGGCTCATGTGTCATGAAGCCTTTATTTAGCCTATAGATTATGTCCAGTTATTCAACAAATGTTGTTACTTTATATGGGAACTGATTAACTAATGTAATGCATGAAATGCTGCAACAAGGGTAAAAACGTAAACGACTGCAAGCTTTTGTTCACTGTTTGTATACAATAGTGAATAATTTGTGCAAATTATATTGATTTTTACTCCCACTTTCTCATTATAAGCTTTTTTCTACTTCCATGGCATTAAATCCCAGTTGAGTGCACCTCAGGTAGTAACGTTACAAAATGTGCAATTATAAAGGGGTGAATAGTTTTGTGAGCCACTGCAGACTTCCTAACAACACCATAACCTTACTAATTTACCTAATGTTTTGTTATGAATGTCTGATTTTTATTGAACATCTACTATTAGTTTACACTATACACACATAATATTTGCTAAAATGACTCATAAAATTCATGTACTAATCTTCAACTTTCTCTCTCTCTCACACACACACACACACACACACACACACACCACACACAAACGTTTCCCACATATAGCCAGATCGTGTGCTGCAGGCTCTGAAGCGTTACTTGGCTGCCGAGCAGAAGGATCGGCGACATACACTGCGTCACTACCAGCACATCGAGTCTGTAGACCCTCAGAAGGCTGAGCAGATGAAGTTCCAGGTGCTCACTCTTTACGGGTTTTTGTCAGTCTGCCTTCTTTCCGTCTACCAAAAATCCAGTTGCTTCGACCAACCTATTAGTGATCATTTATTGTTATGTTCTTTAACTAATTTCACATTTTCTGCTATTTATACATTCACCACTTCCACAGTTAGCGCTGTTTGATCCCATATGCTAGATAATATCTATCCATCCATCCATCCATCCATCCATCCATCCATCCATCCATCCATCCATCCATCCATCCATCCATCAACCATTTGTGTATTCATCGAGTTTTTCATACATCTAACCATTTATCAATCCATCTATTCTCAATTTATTCATCTAATCATTTATTTATCAAGCAATTGATCCACCCATCCATTCATCCATCTAACCATTTATCTATTGTATATTCACCCATCTGTTCATTTGTCAATTCATTAACCATTTTCCTCTCTATCCATCCATCCATCCATCCATCCATCCATCCATCCATCCATCCATCCATCCATCCATCCATCCACTCTTTTCCTAAATTAAATCATTCTTCTGTCCACTGAAATTTTTTTTTTTAAATAATAGAAATGTGCATTTATGCACTGATTCTGATTTATACACTCACCACTTCTACAGCTCTATACCTCTTCTCCTTGCAGTATTTTCTCATTAACAGCCCAAATATAAGCAAAGTAATTAAAGTACAGTGAATCTGAATGCAGAAAACATTCCAGCTGTGGGTGCACGTGACTACACATACTACTCGCACATGCTCTAACAAGTTAATTAGAAATCATAAAAAATAACCCAACCTAATTCAAATGAAAAAAAAATTTACTTAATATTTATTGTCAACGGATTTTGCTCAGCTTGTGAGCTTTTAATAGAGCTTTACATGAAGACCTGGCTGCTTACCTACTCGCAGAACAATCACATAGTACAGCAAGGTTCCTGTTAATATATCACAGGATTCTTGAATCTGTTTTGTCAGAAGGTTAAGGTTTTTTTTTTTCAGCTCCTCTGACAGTAGTGCATTGTGTAATTCATATACCAGGTTAATGTTAATAACTCAAAGACATGTAAGGTGTACAGGGTATGGTCTATATTACAAGAAAGATAAAAAAAAAATGCTATTAATCAAAGAAATACAGTGGGTACGGAAAGTATTCAGACCCCCTTAAATTTTTCACTCTTTTTTATTTTGCAGCCATTTGCTAAAATCATTTAAGTTCATTTATTTTCCTCATGAATGTACACATAGCACCCTATATTGACAGAAAAACACAGAATTGTTGACACTGTTGCAGATTTATTAAAAAAGAAAAACTGAAATATCACATGGTCCTAAGTATTCAGACCCTTTGCTCAGTATTTAGTAGAAGCCCCCTTTTGATCTAATACAGCCATGAGTCTTTTTGGGAAGGCTGCAACAAGTTTTTCACACCTGGATTCAGGGATCCTCTGCCATTCCTCCTTGCAGATCCTCTCCAGTTCTGTCAAGTTGGACGGTAAACGTTGGTGGACAGCTATTTTTAGGTCTCTCCAGAGATGCTCAATTGGGTTTAAGTCAGGGCTCTGGCTGGGCCATTTAAGAACAGTCACGGAGTTGTTGTGAAGCCACTCCATCGTTATTTTAGCTGTGTGCTTAGGGTCATTGTCTTGTTGGAAGGTAAACCTTCAGCCCAGTCTGAGGTCCAGAGCACTCTGGAGAAGGTTTTCGTCCAGGATATCCCTGTGCTTGGCCGCATTCATCTTTCCCTTGATTGCAACCAGTCGTCCTGTCCCTGCAGCTAACAAACACCCCCACAGCATGATGCTGCCACCACCATGCTTCATTGTTGAGACTATACTGGACAGGTGATGAGCAGTGCCTGGTTTTCTCCACACATACCGCTTAGAATTAAGGCCAAAAAGTTATATCTTGGTCTCATCAGACCAGAGAATCTTATTTCTCACCATCTTGGAGAACTCCATGCGGGTTTTCATGTGTCCTGCACTGAGGAGAGGCTTCCGTCGGGCCACTCTGCTATAAAGCCCCACTGGTGAAGGGCTGCAGTGATGGTTGACTTTCTACTCTAGGAATGGTTCTGGTCGTCCCAAACATCTTCCATTTGAGGATTATGGAGGCCACTGTGCTCTTAGGAACCTTAAGTGCAGCAAAAAAATTCTTGGAACCTTGGCCAGATCTGTGCCTTGCCACAATTCTGTCTCTGAGCTCTTCAGGCAGTTCCTTTGACCTTAATGATTCTCATTTGCTCTGACATGCATTGTGATCTGTAAGGTCTTATATAAACAGGTGTGTGGCTTTCCCAATCAAGTCTAATCAGTATAATCAAAAATTTCTGGACTCAAATGAAGGTGTAGAACCATCTCAAGGATGATCAGAAGAAATGGAGAGCACCTGAGTTAAATATATGAGTGTCACAGCAAAGGGTCTGAATACTTAGGACCAAGTGATATTTCAGTTTTTCTTTTTTAATAAATCTGCAAAAAGGTCAACAATTCTGTGTTTTTCTGTCAGTATGGGGTGCTATGTGTACATTCATGAGGAAAAAAATGAACTTAAATGATTTTAGCAAATGGCTGCAATATAACAAAAAGTGAAAAATTGAAGGGGGTCTGAATACTTTCCGTACCCACTGTATATATGATATTTTTTTAAGCTTTATGGAAGGAGTCTCCAGTGTCATCTTACACTTTATAGTGTTTTTTATATATAAAAAGCTACAGTTTCAGTAAGTTAAAATGAGAAAAAAAAGAGGTTGTGATTGAATATAACATTAGTGATAACAGGATTGAACAGGAATGAACAGAAATGAAAAGTTTAACTAGAAAAGGATGTCGTCATTTAAATAATTAATAAAAGGTGTGTCATCAGGTTATTGTGTTGTAAGAGGAATAAAAGTTTTGCTGAAAAATTAATCTAAAATAAAATAAAACAGCACTCCTTGTTTTTTATTCCTGATTCCGAATGTTTCATTCTAAATGAGGAAACTTTGTATTCCTTGTCACTTCAGTGGGGTTACACTTAGACTAACCCTAACCCTTTTCCTTCAATCAAATTTTACCTTCATTCAACAAATTCATTAACGCCACCAGAGGTGAACTGGTGTCGCATTTGTGTAAAATCCATACGACCTCATTACACTTAAGGTCAATTAACTGTCTAAACCAGGGCTGTCAAACTCAATTGCACAGGGGGCCAAAACTTGAAACATACTTTAGGTCGCGGGCCGAACGGGATAAACATTTATTGAACACACTAAAACTAAATGTTTTTTTTTTACATAAATATGAATAAAAACAGACAGGAATATTATTCCAGAATAAATCAACTTAAACGTTAAATAACTTAAAATATTTTGCTCTCCATTAAAATATCTCCTGTCAAAATGATACAAGTTAGATATATGAACATGCTGCAAAAAACACCTGAAAAAATAAATTTAAATTGTGCTTTTAAGTAAACGTTAAAATAACAACAAATCGAAACAATCCAATTTCTTTGCTTTTATGCCATTTAATAAAGAAATAAACCTAAACTTTAAATAACTTAAAATATTTTGCTCTCCAAAAAAATATTAACTGTCAAAATTATACAAATTCAGAATATGAACATGCTGCAAAAAACAACAACCTGGAAATATAAATAAAACTTGTGCTTTTTAACTTATACATTTTTTAACAAATAAATTTTTTGCTTTTCAGCTTTAAGTTAAAATAACAACAAATCATTGTGAGGGGCTCCGCAATAACTTTCCAATAGCGTTGTATACATCAACAGAAGCTTGACTTGATTGATGCGGGAAAGGCAGCTGAAGTGCTGCATTATGGGATCTGTAGTTTGTGTGTTATCAGCGTTTTATATCGGGCCATTAATAACAATAATAATAGATCTATATAAAATGATCTCGTGGGCCAGATGTAATTGACTTGAGTTTGACACTTATGGTCTAAACTGTTACATACTTTTTGAAATAGAAGCCATGTTGCTTAAACTTGACACAATTTATTTAAATTGTTAAAATTTTGAAACTTGCATTCTTACTTTCCGCTCACTAAGTGTGTTTTGATGATTTCAGGTCTATACTCACCTTCACGTGATCGAGGAGAGGATGAACCAGAGTTTGGGTTTGCTCTATAAGGTTCCCACTCTGGCTGAAGAGCTTCACGATGAGATCCGTACGATCTGACATGCCCTAAATCTTGTCTTAGTGACGAGACCTCATAGAAACGATTCATATAATAGCATTGCGAGTACAGATACTGAATCCGCATTGCGTCTTCACACACATTGTGTCTGCTTCCGTGCAGAGGAGTTGGTGCGGACGGAGAGAGGTGACATCACCGAACTCATGACCACGTCGTTCTCAGAGACGCGCACCACAGAGGAGCTGCTTCCTGCCGAGAGCGAGGAAGAGAAGGAGGATGAAGAGGAAGAGGAGAGAGCTTTCCAGAACCGTCCGTATCCACCTCGCATAGGTGCTCACCAGTTATTTTTGGAATCTAATGCATAAAGAAAGATGTGTTGAAGTCATTTAATATAATTCTGTCTTTTATTATAATTCTGTAGCTGTTGCTTTAATATTATTATATGAATTTCCAATCTCACAACAAAATTATCTAAACAACTAAAATTACCTATTACCCTATGTACATTATAGACTATACGCTTTAGCCAAAAGTAATGGGACACCTGATTTTTCCAGCCATATGTGGTTCTTCCGAAAAATTTTAACACAAAGTTGGAGACACACAATTGTATGGAATGACTTTTTGCACCATTCAATTTCAGATTTGAGGGGAAGATCTTGAGTGGCCTGCTGTAGAGCTCTGACCTCAATCCTTTTGAACCCCTTTTGGATGAACTGGGACGCTAATTGCACCCCAGCTCATCTAATTCTAGATGAAGTTTTAACACCTGAAAAAATGTTTAATGGAAAAAAAATTTAATTGAGTGAATTTCCCTCAGTTTTCTATGGTTTTAGACTGTAAATAAACAGTTATTAGTCTCTCGAAGCTTAATGTTTATCGTTTTCTCTCTCTACCTCATGCCATAAAGATTCTCAGCCAAGCAGCAAGAAAGGTAAGCTCTCTGTCTAGGTGCTCTATCTGCCTCCATATTTAGTCTGCCCTCTTCTGCAGCTAATTGAATTCTCTCCCCACAGCGTCTGCTGTAGACGAGTACGATTACAGCACGTCTGAGAGAGCTCCCACCTATGAATATGAGGAGAAGGTGACACATGTATCAGTAACCTAATACCCGCGGAAAAGCCTTAGTGGGCAGTTTAGTCTAGCTGTGTATTTATGGCATGTGGTATTGTTTTTACTGCCGGATGTGACTGCTGTCTTAAAGTCAGCTAGAAGTCAGTAGACATAGTTACATTAGATAAGTAACATTAAATATGTGAAAAATGGCATTTAGGAATTAGAATTATGATTTTGAATGCTTTCTTCTTTTGTATTGAGAGGGTTTTTTTCTGTGGTTTACAGTTTAACACTTCTGTGGAGCTGAAGCAGGTGGTCTACAAGTCTCCAGGAATCCAGCGGGATGAGCTGGTTAGTGTTTTAAAAGCATGACATGATAGAAGTAATATGGTGTAAATATAACAGGCACAATGATTAGAACATGGAGATCAACAATTATGAAAATGTTGGATATCTTTTGGGGAACTGCATCAAACTAACCTAATCCATTCAACCATTCAATCATTTGTCCATCCATCCATCCATCTGCCCATTTATTTATCCATCCATCCATCTGCCCATTTATTTACCCATCCATCCATCCATCCATCCATCCATCCATCCATCCATTCATCCACCGGTCTATGTATTTCTCTAACTATTCGACCATCCAACTGTCTATTCATCTATCTATCCATCCATTCATCCATCCATCCATCCATCCATCCATCCATCCATCCATCCATCCATCCATCCATCTTCTATCCATCCATGTATTTATTTGTCCACATATTCATACATTTGTCCATTCCTTTATCCTTCCATCTATTCATCCATCAATCCATTTATCCATCCATCTTTTTCTTGTTTTTTTGTTTCGTTCCTCAGCAGCCAGACGTTCTTGAGACGTTTAACCGTGGTGCCATGGTGGGGCTTCTGGTGGTTGCCGTGGCAATTGCCATGGTGATGGTGATCAGTTTGCTGCTGGTGCGTCGTAAGCCATATGGCACCATCAGCCATGGCATCGTGGAAGTAAGTGTATCTGTACTTGTATCAAATGGGTATTTAGGAATTCAAAAAGATATGATTCATGTTCTGTAGCAGACACTTCAGCAGACAGGTCGGGCTGCAAGGGAAAGCACAGGTTTATCGTAATTCACTCATTCGAATGTTATTGGGTTTGTAGAAACAAGTTTCCCAGGGACAGGTGCACTTGCAGATTTGGTTGTTTAGAATCTCAAACAGATTCGTCATGCTTGTGTGTATGATGCACTGTTATCTGTAAAAATGCACAAAACACTCTCATTATTCTCTCCGCAGGTGGACCCCATGCTGAGCCCAGAGGAAAGGCAGCTCAGTAAGATGCAGAATCACGGATATGAAAACCCCACCTACAAATTCTTTGAGCAAATGAACTAAAGTTTAAAAAAAAAAAATTAATAATAATAATCATACCCCCCTTTTTTCACTCACTTCCTGTTTACCAACAGGGGTTTCCATAGCAACCCCTGTCCCCTTTCCCAGCACTGTATGTACGTTTCCATGCCCAATGATTAAACCCAACAACATGGCAGGCAAATACAGAGTTTTCACTCAGATGCTCTCAAAAACAAAGAGAGGCAAGGAGTAGATCTATGCGGCTGGTCTCTCTAAAATGATTCCTTTTTGCTTTGGAAGATGCTGAAACCATATCAGTAGTTTCTGCTACTGCTCTGGGTTCAGCATTGCATTCTGTTTTTATATTTTTTTATGGAATATCTTAAAAAAAAAGAATCATAACTTTCATTTTAAACTTTTTTTTAAAACTGTGATGTGCGTGAAGTCATAGTTTATATTTCAGCATGTAAACATAACCGAGGGGGGAAAAGAATCACTGTAGCTCTTATAACATGAAAAACCCTGTCTGCCGGAATGCAGAAATAACACTCAACTAATTGCATTTCGAAGCACTACTGCTTAATACATGAGGGGAAAAAAGAGCCTGGTGATCCCTCTCAGACATCTTTTACTTCACCACATCATGAATACTCTTTCATGTGAAAAAGGAATCGAATCACAGGAATCCAATCATCGTTCCAAATATAACACAGACTTAATCAATTAGTGCTTATTTTTAATGACTATTATTCATTGTACTGCTTCTTAGGGAGAAAAAAAAAAATCGGTGATCTGCAGTCCACTAACGTAAAGAAGAGCATGCTGAATTTGGTGTATTATGCTATAAACGTACTTGTGTTGTTCCTGTTTTTAATGCTTTTTTGAAACTAAAATGTCACAGACAAAAAAAAAAAAATTGCGTGTATTACTGAAAAGGTATCTACAATAGACGTTTCTGTTGTTAATTTGTATCGACTCGCTATGTGGAATGTCAAAACTTTCAAAAGATGACTTTGTGCTGCTCACACAGAGAGAGTAAAATAATAATAATAATATTAATAATAAAAAGAAAAAAAAAATCCTAACATGGCTGAATGAAAACGGACTGTTGTATAAACCAGCACAAGACAACGACACCGTAACTTGACTGAATGTATATTTAGGTCGACATCGACTTCATAGGCTTTTCTATTGATTTTCTTTTCTCCCTGACACACACGTTACATGGTCTGCACAGGTTCTGTTTTCATACTAAACACCCATTGTTGGAAAAGTACGTTTTAACGCTAGGGGAGAGGTAGACGTTATGTGGATTCGCACTGTTAGGGAGATCAGGGTCGTGTAGCTCCAATCCTCCGATACTTAACAGGAATGATTTGTTTGATGTCACATTTCAATTTTAGTAGGATTGCGAGAAATGGTGTCTGTAACGGAAATGACCTCAGAATTGCGTTTGTGGAAGAAAAAAAAAGAAAAATCTGCGCCATTTTGTTTTCTTTTTTAAATTTGCAACATTCTGTAAGCTCTAAATCTGACTTTTCCCTAAAATTCCCTAAAACTATTGACAGGAAACTTTAGATTAGCACTTTTAAATCAATTAATCAAACACCTCATCCCCAGCAAATTGCCGAAAAAATAGCCCCCAATTTTTTTTTTTTTCCGTTTTTCATTGATTTTTTTCCACACACTTCAACAGGATCGAGTTCATATAATTTCAATAAAAGGACAGATTATAAGTTTGGGTTTGAATATTCGACTATCAGGCGTTTTACATAGAGAGCATCGCTGTAGTAGCCTGAGTTTCCTATATAGACTGTATAGTCCATTTAGGAGATGGGAATAGTACGACATTCTTTATCCATTTAATGTAGTGAAATCTTAAAGGTGAGAACCCTGCTTGTTTAGCCCCCAAAGTGTTCACTCGTCAGTAACACTGCGTTACAAGGATGCAACTCGAGGCATAACGCACATTTATAAGGCAAACATCAACACTTTCGCGTAATAACTCTCATTCACGGGTTTGATCGTGTCAAGTCACCATGTGACCACAATTTATGTGATGTGAAACTCATAAAAATCGGTCAAATACATCCAACTGTTTGCATAAAGATTAATGAATGTTTAACCATCGCCTGGATAGAGCTGTCTTATGAATGTGTTTCGATGTCCTGGTTTAGGATCCTTTAGCTAAAGCGTCCGTTTTTTACCAGCATTTAGCAGAGTTAGAACAGTGTATTCTGTAGTGATTCAACGGGAAAATTTGTATAGTTCTCCTCATGACTATTTCCTTCTTCTCCCAACCCAATGGAAATGTAAACATTGTAATGGAGATTTTAATTGCTGCATTATTGCCTTTTTAAATGCTGTGTTTTTTCTGGTTGTAATTATGTGTTTTTATTTATGTCACTCTCGGTTAAAGTTCGGGTCATGCTACTTTGCTCACGGAACACACGAATAAATGAACAGATTCGATAAAATACGTATCGGTGCTTTTTGCCCTGGATTTCATCTCATATCCCGAAGATGTGGTTTGCTGTAAAATTAAAATTAACATTTTAACCTGGGCTATAAAAAAAATAAACTAAGCACAAGTGCATTCAAATTGTTTCCTTCTCATGTACTCATAAGAACAGTTCACAGTTCAAAAAATAAGTCACTTTTTTTTTCTAAAAGATGTTTCGTCAAATATGTGTGGAATGTCTAATTGGCATCTGTTTGAATAGTTTAAAGGATATAATAAAAATATGACAGAAAGCATCCCTTGTAAAATTAATTGTGTTGGTAAAACTGTATATTGATTTGAAACCTTTGGTGAACCAGAGCTTTGACTTTTCAAGAGCGTCGGTTGTGATTCAATTCCCGAACAATAAGCTGTATTTAAATCCTTTTTTCTTTTTTTTTTTTTTTCTTTCTTTTTTGAATTTTCGCCAAAGACATGTTCCTGGATGCAATTGAAAGGTTCACTGATTTGCTGTATTTCTAAATGGAACTAATTGGGATTATATTGTTCAAGCAATCTATCTGAGAACTGGTTTGGCTGATTGTACTTACATTAAAATGTTAATAAAAATTACAAATGACCTACAAAACCAACTAGGCGGTTGATGTCACTTTGTCAGACATAAACTATGATCGTATAACACATTGCAGCCCATTCAATCACAATAATAGTAGTCTGAGGTGGTCAGACATGGGGCTATAGTCTTGTTCATGATAGTACAAGGTTGTAAGATCAAATTGAAAGCAATGTAGTTAGTGCTTTAACATGCAAAAGAGGGAATGTAATCAACACTAGACTATATAATATATATTCTATAGAATTCTTATATATAGGCACAAGCAGGAATTATGAATAGGAAACAGGAAAACAACAGAAACCAATGACACAAAACTACTACTGTGAGCTAATAACAAAAATAAGGGCAAACATGTTTCTTTTTGTAAATCCTCTGGAATGTCAGATGGTGTTTGTTCATTGTCTATAAACAAAATCTGACAAATTAGACATTGATTAAAACCCTCTCTCAAAAAAGCTGTATCCCCAATCATGGTGCTACCATCACCATGTCTTCCTACATGCTTTAGGTTGACATGCTATCGTGTTTTTGTCACATCTTTAAGCCCCAAAACCTCCACCTAGCTCTTGTTAGACCACATTTTACCACATGGTTCAGAGTGATTAATACAGGCTTGGATCGTTTTTTGTTACAGAATCAGGAATCGGAAGGGGGCAGGAAGACAGCGCGAACCTATTACACAACCACTACTGTGTGCGAATGCCAAAAGTACAGGCAAAACATATTTCACTTTAAACTGCAGTGCTCTTAAATTCTCAATCCTGAAAGGTCAGATGTTTCTAAATCATTTTCTATAACAGTAGATCTGCTTCTTCATAGCCCAGACATGAAGAATATGAGCTATTTTTGTCACATGCATTAGTACTTGCAAATATACAACAAGCTTTATCTTTGTAAGCTTTTGTCATAGTTTCTTTCTTTCTATCTATCTATCTATCTATCTATCTATCTATCTATCTATCTATCTATCTATCTATCTATCTATCTATCTATCTATCTATCTATCTATCTATCTATCTATCTATCTATCTGTCTGTACATCTGTCTGTTTATCCATCTGTTAGTGAAAGCTATAAAATGTGAAATAGGACAACCATTTGCCTTAAAATCCCTCCTGTGTGTAATTTACTGGCATAACACTTACAGGACTGTATGTCCTAAAAGCCCTTTTTTACTAAAGAATAGGAATCTGAGGATACAGTTGGCACAGATTCACAGAAACTTGACAGTAGAAGATCTAATCTAGAGTTTCTGGTCAGTTTCCAATATCCTCCTTCTAGTTTTGGTAGACCTGTACCCACTGTAGCCTCAGGCTTTTGGCGCATACAGTACTGTAAATGTTATGCATGTAAAGTTCCCCCAGAGGGAGATATTAAGTCAGCTGCTTATCCCATTTTATTTTTACAGCATGTTTAAATGAACCGTGTTTACTTTCTTTACCAAATACTGCACCAAACCAGGATATAATGCTTATTCGGCTGAAGCATTTCTGGACACCATTATTTAATCACATTAACCATAAATTTATAATAAGCCTCATGCTGACATCTTACATTTCACAACAGAGAAGCTAAAAGTTAGAAAAACTGTTGACCTCCCCTAACATGTGTGTGTATATATATATATATATACCTTTTGCTGCCAAATCAGTCCTGACACATCGAGCATTAACAGCATTAACTTCTTCAGCAATCTGAGCTACAGGAGCTCGTCTGTTGGATCGGACCACACGGGCCAGCTTTCATTCCCCACTTTCCTCAATGATCCTTGGCCACTGTTCCTTCCTTGGACCACTTTTAGATAATACCGAGCACTGTGGACTGGGGACATCCCATAAGAGCTGCAGTTTTGGAGATGTTTTGACCCAGTCGTCTAGCCATCACAGTTTGGCTCTTGTCAAACTCACTCAAATCCTCATGCTCGCCCATTTTTCCTGCTTCTAACACATCAACTTTGAGGACAAAATGTTTACTTGCTGCCAGATATGCCCTACTCACTAACAGGTGCCATGATGAAGAGAGAATCAGTGGTATTCACTTCACTGATCATAATGTTTTGTTTTATTGTTATAATAGTATGCCTGACCTGTAAATATATATATATATATATATATATATATATATATATATATATATATATATATATATATATATATATATATATATATATATATTGTAATAAGCTCTGGATGCACTGTGAAGGTTAAAACACTTAAAATAACTGAGTGAAAAATATCTTTACTTTTTCCCTTGATATCAACATCAACTTGTAATCATCTATAACTGATCACACCATTTTATACAATTCAATATATATTGAGTATATTGATGATGATGATGATAATAATAATAATGATAATAAATAAAAAAAACAATTTAAAAAAATAACAAAACAAGATAAAGAAGCGAAACCTGAAGTGTGGATTCCAAAGCAAGGAAACACCTAAAAGCTTCAAGCTCAGAAGAGACATATGAGACAAAGAGTATGGTGCACGGGAAGACATAAATACAACATAAATACAGGTATGTGATCAGTGAGGCTGATGGTAGATTTACTTGTGTGGCTTTAGGTATGCTTCATTGTCAGCTTGCTGGAATCTTGGTTTTGCTCTTTATGAAGTCTTTCAGTCTGAATCACTGTTGCACACAACATTCTCAAAAACATTTTAATCAGGCCTGGGTGAGGACAATTACCATCAAATTCTTGACTTATTTTGTTCAAAGAAGCAATGATTCTTTTAAAATCTTCATACGTCTGGAGCATCAAAGACTGACGGGAAAAAACACACCACACATATTGGGAAGTAAACTAACTCTCTTTTTTCATTGTGCAAATCAAAATTTGGATACTGAATGTGATATATTTAAGAGAAATATTAACAAATGATCTTAGTGAGATCGCAGTGCCTCTTATAAACCAGCAGGTATTAAAGCCTGGATTCAGTAATACTTCCTTCATTCTTGGTTTATTAGCGAAGCATTTTTATTAAAAATAAATCATCATCTCATCCAGTTTCTGTCTCTGTGTTGTCTTGGCCAGGAATAGACGTCATGAGAATGGATAGAAAAAGAACAATGCAAAAAATAAAAATAAACAAGCCACTGGTTTGATGCAGAACTGAACCTTTTTTTTGCTGTAAGAACTGAAGTGTCCACACACTGAGAGGGATTAGGAAGGTCACTGCAACATCCTGGCTATGGTTCATCATAATGAAAGAAGCATTAGACAGCAACTCCTAATGCCTCAGTCCTAATTTCCTCCATGCATGATGGTGAACCATCTGCTCTAGTGGCCTCTCCTGAAGCACACTGTTGGTATTTCACTTCTATGCCAGGTTGCCCCAACACTATGATGTCACTGGGTCAAGCTTGGCCACTTTATTTTACATGGCCTGGCTATGTCTCGAAATGTGGAGTAGGATTACATTGGGGCATAACAGTAGTGGGTCAGTGGTAAGAGGCTGCTTTAGAAGGCACTTTTGTATTTCTTTCACATTTTTGGCAGTAAAGTAAAAAGATTTTCATTTCTACTGCCTGGATTTTGAAACACTAATTAAATAGCCATTCCTGTTTATTTATGTATTTGTTTATTACTGATTGATTGGTTAATTGGTTTGTTGATTGACTAATCTCGGTTACTGACTATTAAAACAAAAGGACGAAAATGACGAATATAATGACACAAGGTTCCTTTTAGGTTACTGCTGTAGTGCCATGTTTGAGCAGCAGATGGCAGCAGTGTATAGACGACCTTTCAGACAATCACAAACAGTTTATCTTCTTTCACCTCCTAAAAGCAAAGAATAGAAATTCTATTTAATGAATTTAATGAATAATGAATTTATTTGGTACCAAACATAAACAATAAGGATTGTGGTCATAAACAATCCAGCAGCTCTTAATGGCAAGAAAAAGCTCATTACCCGTTTGTTTTGTTCCTGATTAAATGCTGTTGAGTTGGCATGGAACTAAACTGTATGGTCCAAGAACAGCATGGTGAAGCTAGCACATAAAGTGAGATTCACACCATGATGACCTGGGACTTCAAATATAGCAAGCTGAGTAATGATATTTCTTCACTGCTGTGTCAAATCCTGCATCAGAACCCAAATTAACACTATGGTGATTGCAGTAAAGGTGAATATGATGCATGTTATAAGAGTTTGTCCAATGTGATGTAATTACAAACCTGTACATTTTGGTGTGTGAGTTATTTAGTATTCCTCATTATGTTTTATTGTCTGTTTGTTTTACAAAAATGTCACTTGATTAATGCTTTCTCAGAATTCTTGAAATTCTTTCTTTATGCATGTTGGCGATCGCATCAATCATATTAAGAACTCTGTGCCTTTTGTGATGCCAGGCTTGCAGCCAAGTTTAACACAATGGCTCACGGCTGTTGACCCTAAAACCGAGCAGATGGCCAGCACATTAATGATCTACCAAGGCAGATCTTGTGGCCACATCCTGTGATTGGCTAATGATAATGACTGTATTTTTTTTTTCTTTTTCTCAAGCTACAATCAGAGTCTCTGCTCTCAAATATGCTAAAACATATTTCTCAAAACATCTTGGACATACTCAACTTCAGTTTGCTGGTAGGTTGCTGAAAGAGATGCGGAATTTTTTTCAGAGTAACATCGGAGCCAAATGCTGTGCTGTTCTGAGATCAAAATGTTCACTTCAAGCCCGTTTGAGACTACTGAAGCAGAAGATTGTTCTGTCTGCTCTAACGAAGGCAAAATTGAGACACTGAGAACTGACAGTTCTAGCTAAACAGATTTACAAATGCCTGACGTGATGATGCAGCAGTAGATAGATTTGTTGTACATACAGTGTTAGAAATGTGAATTTGTTTTTTTTTTTTTCTTAGACTTTTCCTACTGTACTTTTTTCAGAACCTGCTTGCAGCTTGGCACATCATTCATCTATTTTTTTCTTATCAGTAACTGTATCGCGGTCTGGGTTATGGTGCATTTCGTGATTTAAGGTGAGAATACACGCAAATGCAAACACACTTAGTCACACCTATAGTACGTTTTATTTTGACAAGTGGGACAGACACTTAGCATCCAGAATTTCCTACAAGTTCCAGAAACAATGTCAAATTCTAAATAAAGAGTTTTATATTACAGACCTCCAGCATTTCGATGAGAATTTGATTCAATACATAGAATCAATAGCAGCTTTAAACATTTGAAAGGCTTAAGTTCCACCACCATGCTTCAATGTTTGAATGATGTTTTTAAGGTACAATCATTGTTGGATTTTCACAAAATCTAGCATTTTGTCCAAATAAAATTTGTTTTTTTGTCCCATTATTTATTTGTTCCCAACCATTCTTCTTTATGTTTGTTATTTTATATGCTGTGCCACTATTTACTTTTTTTTATTAATTATATATGAATATAATTACAATATAATAGATGAATTACCAACATGGACCCCAAGCTATCTCTGCAGGAACTGCATGTTTCTGATGTTTACATTGCATACTGGAGACTTTTGCTTCTTGCATTTTTGTACTATTACAACTTTGTACATTTTAATTCATGTTTTGCATTTTTTTTATGTTCTTATGATTTATGTTGGCAGGAGTCACAGAATAAGAACTATATTGTATGCTGAAACAAACTGTTCATATGACAATAATTTAGAATCTTTAATTAAACTACTTAACATAAATACCTTTAGTTCACATTCTAATGAAGAAATGTCTTGAAGTTCTAAGTACCAGACGAGTACTATTGCAATACATATATCTGTATTTAAAGCTAATATCTTAAATGATGCTTATGTTTGGCAGCAGATGGAGACAGAGTCAGTCAACCAATATTTGTCCCCAATATTTAATAAGAAATATATGATCTTTTTAAAATATTATCTTCAAGTCAAGTCAAGTCAAGTTTATTTATACAGCACTTTTCACAACAGACATTGTCTCTAGGTAGCTTTACAGAATTTAAGAGTTAAAGTGAATGATGTGTATTTATTCCTGATGAGCAGCCATGGTGACTGTGGCGAGGAAAAACTCCCTTAGATGTTATGAGAAAGAAAGATTGAGAGGAACCAGACTCAAAGGGGAACCCATCCTCATTTGGGTGACATCAAGAGTGTAATCATAGTCTTTAAACAATACAGAACACTGTAAACAATACAGAACACTTCTTCCAACTATTGCTCATAAGGATTTAACAACAATGTTTTAGTGAAAGAAAATCTGATGTTTCAACTAAATAAAATTTTCACTCTAAATATAGTCCAACCAGATCAATATACACTATAGTTTGTGTATATCCCATTCCACAATCAGTCCCTATTTGCTGTGATAATAACCTTCACTCTTCTCTATAAATATTCAAGTCAAGTCAACTAGATCTTGGAGTTTTCCTGTGGGAATTTGTGCTCATTCAACCCTAAGGGTTTTAGTAAAGTCAGGTACTGATGTAGGATGAGGAGGTCTGGGGTGCAGTCAGTGTTCCAATTTATCCCATAGGTGTTCAGTGGGGTTGAGTTCAGAGCTCTAATGTTACTGCATCCAGGGACATCCTATAAAATTGTGTCCAACTTTTGTTTTAACAGTTTGGGTAAGACTCACATATGACTAGAAAAGTCAGGTGTTCTAGTCATTTAGTGCATATAGTGTAGACATGCTACATGCAGAAAGTAAGGAAAGTTTAGTATCATCAAATTGTTTAAATTATTAATATTGTGTAGAGAAGTTAAACTACAAAAACTAGAAATGGTTTTATAAAGTGCATTTGTTTCTAAATGTTTTGTAATAAAGTATAATAAAAGTTTGACTTGGATTAAAGCCTAAAGTCAAAACAGCACAAAGGCTCTTTTAATAAAAAAAAAATAAAAAAATTTGTAAACTTAATACAGCAAAATACAGAACATTAGAGTGAAAACAAAAGTTCACTTGTTCAAGCAAGTGAGATCCTGCATTCATATCTAACAAATGTGAGTCATTTATTGCCACACAAACAATCAAACAAACAATCAGACAAATTGCTGTGATTGTCTGCATTTTTCAAAATCATTATAATCATAATAAACAAATAATACTGTATTATAATTTACTTTATTTAAATAGCTGAATGCGCTATGAGTTGCTGTCCATGGTGCTGAAGCACCCTCCCTCCCCTCTCTCGCTTTTTATGTCTCTCCTCAGAGTGTGTGTGTGTGTGTGTGTGTGTGTGTGTGTGTGTGTGTGTGTGTGTGTGTGTGTGTGTGTGTGTGTACGGGCGTGCGCGCGCGTTCCCCACAAGGATAAGGAAAGCCTTAGTTTTGACCTTGTGCTAAGATTTGGCTGGTCCACACATCCATCCATCCATCCATCCATCCATCTATCTATCTATCTATCTATCTATCTATCTATCTATCTATCTATCTATCTATCTATCTATCTATCTATCTATCTATCTATCTATCTATCTATCTAGGTTGATTGTTAGTTATTTTGCTGCTGTTTTAACAGAAAGCTACTATTATTAAAATAATAAGATAATTAATTATAATATAATTATGTGGAATAAGTCCTCAGCAGGACATTAAGACATTGGTGTGTGTGTGTGTGTGTGTGTAGGTGTAGGTGTGTGTGTCTATGATCCATGTGCTTCATTTCCCCCCCTCCCCGTGACGTCACGGCATGGTCTGCGTATCCTGGGCTGGTCGCGGCTCCAGAGCGCTCGCACGCGCGGAGAGATCCCGACTAACCTGCCGGTGACGACTTTTCTTCTCCTGTCTGTCTGTCTGTCTGTCTGTCTGTCTGTAGGACTTCCGCTCGTTTTATTACCAGTCCTGCGAACAATCTACGAGAGAGGGAGTGAGAGAAGGGAGCGAGAAAAAAAGAAGAAGAGAGAAAACATCGGAACATCTTATTTTGAATCGACTTTTTCCTCTCCGGAGAAGAGCGAGAATGAAGACGCCGTCAATGTGGGCGCGCGCGGTCGCCCTCGCGCTCGCGCTGTCGGCCGCCGTCGTCTCCAGGAAAGGTAAGGTGAAGGACGACTCACCTTTGCGCGCGCGGGGGAAGAGCGAGGGGGAGAGAGAGAGAGAGAGAGAGAGAGAGAGAGACTGGAAGGGAAGAGGACACAGGACTGGGATTGCGTCGTAAATCCATCCGAAAGCAAGAAAAACTGGTAACAGTTTCAATATTGGTGCTGTAGGTGCAGGAGATTTTGTTGAACTCGTACGAAAGGGACAAAAACATCTATTCAGAACTTCAGTACAAACTCATTTTACTGCTGTATAAAAGAAATATTGTCTTTAATGTCAAATAAAGCAACAAACAAAAGCATAATAGAATAACACACTCAATGTAAAAGAGAAGAAGGAAAAGGGAAAGAAATGTCATACTTTATTCACCCTTACTACTTTTATCCAAATGATCCAAATCAAAAATAAATATTATGTTTTAGGCAATTTTATTATTTCCATGTTCATCAAGCAATTAAAAAAAACAACAATTTCCAGAATAATGGGATCATTTCTTATATCAGTCCATTATCTTATCCCTGAGAGTGAGAAAGAGTTTTGGATTTTGTTGAACTCGTACATAATGGACAAAAAAAGCTCATTAGAACTTTAATACGCACTCGTTCCAGTCTAGAATAAATCTTACTACTGGGTTCTGAAGTGTAGGGACAACAAAAACAAGACCGAATAACACACTCAATCAATCTAACATTCAAGAAAGGAAGGAAGGAAGAAAGAAAGAAAGAAAATAAGAGAGAGAGAGAGAACGAGAGAGAGAGAGAGAGAGAGAGAGAGAGAGAGAGAGAGAGAGAGAGAGAACAAAGGATTGAAAGAAAGAAAGAAAGAAAGAAAGAAAGAAAGAAAGAAAGAAAGAAAGAAAGAAAGAGTCATAATGTATTCACTCTTACTACTGTTATCACAATGAATTAATCAGTATTACACCTGAAAAGTCAATATGCTGTTATATCTTAAATATATTTTAGACATTATTATAATCTCCATGCTCATCAATCATTAGATAAATGATTTCCAGAATCCTTGAATCCTTTCTGACATCCCTCCATCATCTTATCCAGAGAGAAGGAAAGAGAGACAGAGACAGAGAGAGAAGAAAATTAATGCATTGTCTCTGTTTGTTGTTCTTCCTTGATGTTGACTTTATCTCTGAACACACACACACACACACACACACAAACACACACACACACACACACACAAACACACACACACACACACACACACACACACACACACACACACACACACACTGCTGAAGTTTATTTTGAGATGTTTCCTTTTCTTCTCTTTTTTTTAATCTTAACCTTTGCCACTTTTTCACACGTTTCTATCGCTTGATGATTGTATTTACCACTTTATCAATTGAAAATTGCCATGAACTTATTCTCACTCGGAGTTGGGTCACGCCTCTGGTGACACTGCGCATGATTGATCAGGACCATCTTCATGAAAAGGTGCATGTTTGATCTACAACCCTCATGTCTTGTGTGAACTAACAAGCCTAGAGTGAATTCTCAATGACTGGCTGCAGACTAGCATCCAGGATGTCTGCTTTAGTGTCTGAGAATTCCAGTCGAGTTTTATCTCATGTCTTCTGTTCGCTTGTCGGAGTTTCAAGTAGTAAATTCTGGTTAAAAAAGGTTTAAATCAGAGTACTCCTTCATCTGGGGGTTGTGATATAAATTCATGAGAAAACCAAAACATTGCATGTTATTGAGGTATCATTGAGCCATAGAGAAAGGATGTGTATCTACATGACACAAGTTAGACAAGTAATTTAGTTAGTTAGTAAGTATTTTAAGGTGCTCTGTGTATGCATGATGTTAAGTAAAGTTTTTTACTGAGTGTCGATTTTCTGTATAAATTGTTGGATGATTTTTGTGAACATTACCAATTTACTATTATATCTACTGTATACTTATTTCAAAAAGGCCCACAGCATGTTTGCCAGGGACATTTTGGGACACATTTCCACAACTGACAAACCTACAATACCATTTTGTTCTCTATCTAAATGAATAAGAAACATTTATCCTTGGCCTTAATGATACAGTTTGGATATTAATGTTGTTTGTATCAGACAAACACATCATATATGAAAAAGAGTGTGTGGACACCTGACCAAAGGTTTGTACAGTATATACTTCCTGAACAGCCTATTAAGTCCTACATTTAGTCCTCTTCTGCTGTTTTAATAACCTCCACATTTCTCAGAAGATGTTCCACTAGATTTTGGAGTGTGTTTGTGGAGATTTATGCTCATTCCGAGTGATTACAAGCGTTTTAGTAAAGTCAGGTGAGGAGGCCTAGTGTGCAGTCAGTGTTCCAATTCATTCCAAAGGGTTAATAGCAGAAATATCAGACATAATCTCGGATAAATGTTTGTCAAGAAAATCTTCATAAAATCTGAAATATAAACTCATGAGACATGTGGCTTTCAACCCAGTACTTTTCTGGATTGCTCCAGGACTAAATTTCATGAATTTATATATGAAATAATAATTATGTTCAATGCAGGAAATGTATATCCATAGCGTGTCATCATCTATAACTTATTATCTTTTTGCGCAACATCAACTTTGACAGTTGACAGTAAAGCTCAGTGTCTTCTTTCCAACGACATCTAAATTGTTTATGTAGCACATTTTTATCAGGAACTGTTAACATTAAAAGTTATGGAGGGCATTTTAGCTGTGAGTCCTAAAATTTGGGCTGGGTGGGGCGGAGTGAACCAGAATCCAATCTAATTTTTCATAATATCTCCATTAAATTTTAAATATAAACTCAGGATACATGTGGCTTTTAACCCAGTACTTTTCTGGATTGCTCCTGGACTGATTGCATATATTTATATATGAAGGAAAAAAAATTCAATTCGGAATTTTTTTTTTTCACGGTACTACATCATTTATAACTTTCTATAACTTATCTTTTTAAACAATATCAACTTCGAATAATGGACAGCAAAGCTCAAAGTGTCTTCTTTTTAAAGCTATTTAAATTGTGTATGTAGCCCACTTTTATCAGGAACTGTTAACATTTAAAATTAGGTAGGGCATTTCAGCTGTGAGTCCCGAAATCTGTGCCGAAGGCTTACAGGTTAAAGTTCAAAGCTCTCAAGATCTTCTACTCCAACCCTTGGAAACCATATCTCAATGGAGCTCTTTTTATGTACAGGGGCATTGTCTTGCTGGAGCATGTTTGGGTCTCCTAATTCAAGTGATGGGGAAGATTTAACGACCCAAAGACATCCTATACAACTGTGTGAATCCAACTTTGTGGCTCATAGAGTAGATCTATGTTATTATCAAATGATTTCTATGAAGTATCCGGACGTGTGCCCACTGATGATGATGATACACACCACAGGCTTCAGTACTTACTTCACAAACTTTTGATTAAAGTCAGATTTGCCTCCCACGTACGACTGTTAAGTTATTAAGTGCATTTGACAGAAAACATTAGACTGATAAAGCAAAGTATAATCATAGGAACCTGAAAAAACCTGCTCTGACTGTTTATTTACAATGATCAAGTTGAACATTATGTCAAGTTCCGAAATGTGTAACAAAAAACGTATATGCTGTGCAGGACAACACAAAGCAAGGCATCTGGCCACCCTGTTAGACTGATTTGATTCTTAGTGAAGAGTCTTAAAATGTTTATATTGATAGAAATTGAAGGGTTTCTGCTAAGTTGCATGAATGTAATCCTCATCCATATTTGTTCTAGTTTCTAGTATTTGGGCGAATACGATTCAGTTCCACTCTTCAAGAATCGGTTGGTCAACTTGGATGTGGGAAATGGTGAATGTGCATGAATAAAAAAAATGCTTTCAGCATGATAGTCATGCAAATTGTAAATCTTAAACGCTGTAGAAGAAAGTAAGGGGGTTGCTGAAGTGTGCTTGCAAGGCACTTTAATGTCAAACCAGGAAAATAGTGCATTGTATCATGCATTATTATTTTTGAAAAATCAGCCCCTAACTTTGTATCAGTTGAGGATTTTTTAGTGCTCCGTGTGTTGTGCAGACATTTCAATCAACTAATTAAAGGAGACGTTAAATACGAAGTGCATTGCTTACCTACAGTATTCTGTTCAAATTGCCTTTGTGTGTCTAGTTTCGTAGATCAGGCCAAAGATGCTTCGAAAGCATCGGGAGGTGAAGTACAGTGGGCTTCATCCTTATCATCTTGTATAAAGTCAATCCAGAGATTAATGGGATTTGATTTGATATTTTGCAGATTGCACATGTACTTTTGAAGGTGAGTATTAGAGGTCTGTGATAATGAGACGGACACAGCTGGAGCAGGAGCTGGATTCAGCTCACCGAAAGGACGTCTGGGGGAACAAAAAAAACCAGAAATCTATCATAAGATAATGGGATGAGGATAATGGTGCATTTTTTTTGTTATTCTTTCAAAATGTTGAGGAGAATGGTTACAATTGTACTATTCCTCAACACACACACACACACACACACACACACACACACACACACACACACACACACACACACACACACACACACACACACACACACACACTTCTAACAGGTCTAAAGCAGTGTCTAAGTAGTGCACTTGCAAGTGTATATTTTTAAAGGAGATTCACAAACCAATTAAAAATGTGGAAAGAATGCTTCCTCGTGTCTAATTGATTCCCAGGGGCAATTTTTGTGTGTGTGTGTGTGTGTGTGTGTGTGTGTGTGTGTGTATGTGTGTGTTTGGGGGCTAGTGCTACACAAAAACATAGAGGAAAGGAGGAGAAATAGGGCAAAATGAAACAACCCGAGAATGCAGCTGAAAGCAGAGAAAAAAAGATGGATTATGAAAGGAAACGACTTTACAGCAAATGAGATGCATGTGCTAAACTCTCTAAAAATGCAAATTGTTGTGCATTATAGTACATGGAAAACTAATCGGAGTGCTGCATCGGGTTAGAAAAAATACGAATGGGCAAATGGGAATAAATGAATGAGCTCTTAAACTGAGGGGAAACAATATTATAACCTTGAAGAAACTGAGCTTGTCACTACAGCCTTTTGACTGCACATTTAAACTCCTTGATGTCTTTCCGTGTGTGTCAGAGCCGAGCCCTTTCTATTTTCCGGGCATAGACGCTACTAGACTTTTGCTTAATATAGATACAGTTGAGCAGGAAATCTAAACATGAAGGTCTTCTGCAGAAGTTGCCTAAAGCACTGCCTCACTGTAATACTGCATCCAAGCAGGATGCATTTAAATAACCTATTACTGTAACTCTACACATCACACACTCTCTCTCTCTCTCTCTCTCTCTCTCTCTCTCTCTCTCTCTCTCTCTCACACACACACACACACACACACACATTGTGCATATGCATGTATGTAAAACTTCACATCTGCCTAAACTGATACTCTGAATTGATTTACATAAAATATTTCCAGAAATAACGTCAGTATAAGGACAGAGCTGAGCTCAACCCCTGGATAATCAGTCTAAACAGCTTCAGTGTGAACAGAACAAATCACTTTGAGTGGGTTTTCCTTATTCCTTTTAATTGGATCAAAGAGAGCAAGATGGCTGATTAACAGCAACCCAATCACTTGCCCACATGATGATTAACAGCATTATGTTCGATAGTTGCACTTGCACACATACACACACACACACACACACACACACACACACACACACACATGCATGCATGCTCACTGCAGGGGGTAAAGATTGACAAATCAGTGTGCAGAGTCTCAATATTTACAAAAGATCTACATTGATTCGCAAATCGATCCAAGTGTCGCTGTTTTGGTCCAGGTCTGATACCAAACAACACACACACAAACAAACAATCATACTAAGCTGTTTATTTATGTCATTTACATACATCCTGAAATTGATTTAGCTCTCTTTCATCCTTCTGTGAAGGAGGTGTGGCCTATGTGTCTATCAACAAAATAAAGGAGGTGTGGCCTGTGGATCGCTCAGTATATTGAACGAGGTGTGGCCTGTGGATCTGGCAGTATATTGAATGAGGTGTGGCCTGTGGATCTGGCAGTATATTGAATGAGGTGTGGCCTGTGGATCTGGCAGTATATTGAAGGAGGTGTGGCCTGTGGATCTGGCAGTATATTGAAGGAGGTGTGGCCTGTGGATCGCTCAGTATATTGAACGAGGTGTGGCCTGTGGATCTGGCAGTATATTGAACGAGGTGTGGCCTGTGGATCTGGCAGTATATTGAAGGAGGTGTGGCCTGTGGATTTCTCAGTATATTGAAGGAGGTGTGGCCTGTGGATCTCTCAGTATATGAAAGGAGGTGTGACCTGTGGATCTCTTAGTATATTAAACAAGGTGTGACCTGTTGGTCTATCAACAAAGTGAAGGAGGTGTGGCCTGTGAATCTCTCAGTATATTAAAGGAGGTGTGGCCTGTGGATCTCTCAGTATATTCTAGGAGAAGTGGCCTGTGGATCTCTTAGTATATTGAAGGAGGTGTGGCCTGTTGGTCTATCAACAAAGTGAAGGAGGTGTGGCCTGTGTATTTGTTAGCATACCAAAACAGGTGTGGCCTCCGGATCTGTCTGTATGTTTAAAGAGGTGTGGCCTGTGGGTCTGTCAGCATATTGAAGGAGGTGTGGCCTGTGGCTCTGCCAGCAATGTGTATTAGGTGTGATCTATAGTTCTGCTAGCCCTATGAAGGAGATCGAGTGGCTTAGTGTGTAGGTATATCAGCACACTGAAGCAAATCTGCTCTCTGTGTTTGTAAGTTCCATGGATAAAAGTGTGTCCTTAGAATTTTAATGTCCCAGTAATGGAGGAATGGAGGTGTGGCTTCTAAACATGACAAATGATCTAAGCATTTCTTATGTACCTGTTTCTTCACATATAACCTCTATGTCACTTTCATTAAGAGATGTAATTGAGGTGTGGTTGTACCTGTAACACTCACTGAAGGAACTGTGGCCTTGATAAGTGTAAGAAAAGGATGTATGGCCTGTGTGTTTGGCAGTGAATGTGGTGTGGCCTTCTAATCCTTTTTGTTTGTTACTGGGTCACATACTGCATTAAAACCTCTCCTAGTGGAATTGTCTTGTACGTATCAGGATTGATGACACATCATAGAGTCCCGGGATGGGAGACACACACCACTGATGTAAAGAAATGCACAACACACAGTAAACGATGATTTATCAATACAACCTCAGTTAAATTCCAAAAGACTGAAGTGGAAAGGCAGGAAGAAGGAGAGATGGAGGGAGGCATTAAGAAATGGAGGAAAAGATTCACTGAAACGTGCTTTTTTATTAAAAACAAAATAAACGCCAAAGAGCGCAGTTTCTGTGATAAACTATCGGCAATGGAAGTCGCACATAATGAGGTCTCTGTTACCTTTGCTCTTTAAATTTGTGCCGAAAGGGCAAATTTGTACAGCTTCCTCTGTTCCCTCTCTCTTTCTCTCTTTCTCTGTCCTCTTGGCAGGTGATGAAGTCATATATAATAATGGGTCTGTGTTATCAGTGCTCTCTAAATGTGTGACAAAAAGGCAAGTTTATCGAGCTTCATTCTCCCTTTTTTTTCTTTCCTCTCTTCACTCCCCCCCCCCATGTCCCTCTCTCTTTTGCTTCATCTATTTCCTCTCTCTGTTCTTTGTTGGTGTCTCACCCTCTCTATCAGCCAGGTAAAGAAGACTGTCGGCTCGGTGTTCTTTCAATCTGTGACAAAATGGCAAATCTAAAGAGTTTTCTTCCTTTACACCACATGCTGGATTTCTTTTTCTTTCTCACCTTTGTTCATTTCTTTTAATGAAGAGACTGTGTTGTCTTTGTTCTTTTAAAATTGACAAATCAGCTAACTTTAAGAGGCTTCTTTCGCTTTGTTTCTCATTCTTTTCCTCCCTCCCTCCCGCCTCTCTCTCTCTCTCTCTCTCTCTCTCTCTCTCTCTCTCTCTCTCTCTCTCTCTCTCTCTCTCTCTCTCTCTCTCTCTCTCTCTCTCTCTCTCTCTCTCTCTCTCTCTCTCTCTCCTTCTCTCTTGCTCCCTCCTCTCTCTTTCTCAGATATGATCCATCATCTCTCTCTCTCTCTCTCTCTCTCTCTCTCTCTCTCTCTTTCTCTCTCTCTCTCTCTCTCTCTCTCTCTCTCTCTCTCTCTCTCTCTCCTTCTCTCTTGCTCCCTCCTCTCTCTTTCTCAGATATGATCCATCATTCAATTTCAGAAATTCTATTTATCTATTTCTCTGTTATAGTATCTAGTGTGTATCACACATCAGGGTGACATTGTGTGGGTGGAAGGCAATCTGCTGCCTGCATTAGCCAGTTGCGATCTTGTCGTCACCTGCACCCCCATCTTTCTCTCTCTCTCTCTCTCTTTCTCTCTCTCTCTCTCTCTCTCTCTCTCTCTCTCTCTCTCTCTCTCTTTCTCTGTCTGTCTGTCTGTCTGTCTGTCTGTCTGTCTGTCTGTCTGTCTGTCTGTCTGTCTGTCTGTCTGTCTGTCTGTCTGTCTGTCTGTCTTTTTCCTCCAGCTGAAGGATAACTGGATGAGGTTAATTCCAGCAGCTTTGGAACCCTTTACCGCACGTTACTGTCTCTCTGAGTGACAGAATTAAGCTGAGATTGACAGATGATGGCGAGGTGACTGCGACCTGTGTGTAGAGTGACTAAAAGGAGAAAACCTTTTTATTTTTTCATTTTTATATTTTTTTACAGGCCTAAATGGGGCCAGTCGCCAAACCTTTATTTGTTTTCTGTTGATAGATCATCTATTGAATTTTTCCTGCAGCAGGGCCAGACTGTGCTCTTTAGCCTCGAAAAAGATATATGTAAGAAAATAGAAATTTTGAGACACAAAATGGTGAGGAGATGAAATATATTGCAAACTATAGTCGATATCTTTCAAAGTGAAATATATTTCAACTGTGTAAGAAATAAAACACGACTAAGCATGATGTAATAGGGAGAGAATCAATGACTTGGTGAAATGATGAGGCCACTCTAAAAGATATGCATTAGAAAAGAAGTGTTATTGCTCTAATAGTTCAAATCGAATCCAATGACATCATATTTCTTAGTCATAAATAGATGGTGTTTTTACATACAGTAAGTTACAGCAGATATAAGGGTTTCGATCACCATCTTCTTTCTTTCTTTCTTTCTTTCTTTCTTTCTTTCTTTCTTTCTTTCTTTCTTTCTTTCTTTCTTTCTAGTAATAATAGTAATAATAATACGACAAGTATGTTTATTAACCCTGGAGGCATAAAGTCTTGCAAACTCTCTTATAGAGGTTTTGCCACTGTCACTGTAGACTCCTTCCATATATATTCAAGACTGAATATTATAAAAGTCCCTGTAAATGACACTGTATTGGATGGATTTGAATTTGATCTTTTACCAGGATTTATCTAATGTTGTAAGTAATAAATTAAATCAGTAAATACCAATGGGATAAATCGAAAAGCTCAACAGGACAGGAACCAAAAATGGCTTTGCCAATCATGAAAACTTAAGTGGAATTGTGGATATTTAAGTGATTCATCAGTAATACAGAGTAAACTGATGAAAAAATGCATATACAATATTTCGGAATGATCCTTTCGGGAATCGGTTGTTCAAATAGTGGGCAATTTTTCTGTTAATGCTGTTTAGCAGGAGGCTGCCAGTTAAAATAAACCGAAACGGCATTTCAAGAGAAATTCTCATACATAAAATTCTTCAGAAGCTGGACATAAAACACTAAAGAATGCACAGCACTGGCTTTAGCCGCTAGCCACTTCTTGGTTAGCGGCTAACGCTAGCACTATGGATTCTTTAGTGAGCAGAAAGAAGGCGCGACTTCCAGGGAGCACATTATATTTTGTAGGTGTTTAAAGCCAGTCTAATTTGCTTGTCTTATATTCTTAAATACTGGAATTTGGTCTAAAACACTACAAACATTGAGTAATATCTCATCGAAGCATAGCCTGTATTCCAGTGTTTTTACAAATTATAATGATGTTAATAGAGAGAATATACAAATGCATTATTCAATGTATTTACAGAATATACACAAGCATACGCCAGTATATTTACACAATACATACAAGCATAATCCGGTGTTCTTATATATAAAAATGCACTCGGATGATTTTACAGAGAATGTACAAGCATACTCCAATGTTTTAACATTTATACATCTCAGACATTAGAGACCGAATATTTTAAAAAGTTGTTATGTAGGTGAGGCTGCAAGTGCAAATGCAATGAGCACCAATGTTCTTCAATTACTGCACTTCTAATATATCATCCAGGTTTCAAACATGCACTGGACAGATTTCTCAGTGTGAATGCACTACTCACTGTGAGCTGTAGATACACAGAGAGAGAGAGAGAAAGAGAGAGAGAGAGAGAGAGAGAGAGAGAGAGAGAGAGAGAGAGAGAGAGAGAAAGAGAGAGAGAGAGAGAGAGAGAGAGAGAGAGAGAGAGAGAGAGAGAGAGAGAGAGACGGAGCGAGAGTGAGATAATTTGTCATTACGCTTCCAGAAATATAGTCACATGGTTGGATGCACAACTGCCTACTGCTCTACACATGAACATGCCGTGACATTTAGGTTGCTGATAAAGCTATTGAAAAGTATTCAAAAAAAAGAGAAAAGGAAAACAAAAAAATGGGAACCATGCTTGAAGGAATGAAAAGACGAAAGGCAATCACTTCACCATGTCGAAAAGGCGTTCTCTAGTACTGAACTTTTAATTATGATTCAGGAATGACGGGGCTTGTCCCAGTTGGAAGCCTATAATTACAGCCATTCTGACATGATTTGATGGCATAGACCATTATAGTCTGCTGTAAGCTTCCTTTTTTTAATGAACAAAGTGCATATTATATTCCTCTAACAAAAGCACTGAGACGTTACATACAAGAAAATTAGAATTTTTATAGGGCAGTCAAAATTATGCAAACATTAATCATTATATAGATCTGTCATGAGATGGTCATTTGTTCAGCAGCTTTTATTAATGTAAAAACGGTTCTTCATGATCAGGTTATGTGTTTTTAATTATGATTTTAAATTTTTATGTAAGCTAAAGAAATATAACCACTGATGTGGAACAGTTGGTTTGGTTTGAGGTCAGGTGTTCCCAAGCTAGACTTTACAGGTACCATGACCCTGACCAGGACAAAAATGTTACTGAAGATGAATTTACAAACCAAAGTTTCCGGGTTGCCCTAGGGCAGAAGTGGCCAACCCGCAGCTCTTTGGCTGGTTTCATGCGGCTCTTATGTTCATATCAAAGTTTGTGTTTGTGATTTTTTTTTTATGTTCGTGTTCGCTTTGCTTGAGTTCAATACAGTATTTTTAAGACTTACCATAATTTCCGGACTATAAAACGCACCCATATATAAGCACTGAATTTGACAAAGATTTTAATTTTAAACATAAATAAGCGTCTACACTGAAACTAATGAACTTTACACAGGCTTGAACGAAAGACAGTGTCTGTTACACGGTGTAACGGGTGAAATATATTGTGGCTCCTTTAAGAGCAAAGCGGCATTTTGGGAACAGCCTGCCGCCGCATTTTTCCGCTATTACTGCATGTGTGCAAGACCGAGGATTATGTCCTTATTATTTTCTGATGCTCATTTCTAAGTTTCTTTGACTAACCCGTAACGCTGTTGCCAAGAAAAATAAAAAAGCACGAGTTTTAGAAACCTGTCTGTGCTTATATGATTTCTGTTGCAACTGGAGTTAGCGAGCTCTCCCATGACCCAGACTCAACGCGTTACAACGGCTTGTATCTAAACAGTAGCCTACCAAGAAAGTCATTGTTCACTGTCTTCCTCTTTCCTTTCACAACTATTTATTTCGAGAGTTTATCTTTTGGCATCGTCGTGCGTTTAAAAAAAAAAGTTTTTTCTCCCGGTGCCGTGCAGCTTAGAACACCCGGTGAGGTGCGTTTTTTCGTTTCCGTTCGGAAATTTCATTGATCTAATGTTATGGGGTTCAGTTTTTTGGCTTGAAGTTTGTGAAACCGGGAAAAACCCAGAAAAAATTTATAAATAAGCCGCTTCGTTGTTTAAGCCGCGGGGTTCAAAACGTGGAAAAAAAGTAACGGGTTATAGTCCGAAAAATACGGTAAATGATCTTGCCTCTACTGGGAAACTTAGCGGGATTTTCATCTCAGCATATAAAAAACCCCACCACAAACGCAAACTTTGATATGCAAATGTTTTGCTTAAATTTCAAATAAACAAGTTCGCTCTCAAAATGGCAGGGAAAAAATGCACAGCAAAACGAAAATAGGAAGATGAATACAGGACGTTTTTAACAGAGTGGGAGAGTTATATTTTTTTGTTGAACGTAATGGCAAGCCATTCTGCCTTATATGTCAGGCGTCATTAGCGCATTTCAAAGCTTCAAATCTTCAGCGCCACTTCAGCTCACTCCATGCTAACATCGACCAGGAATTTCCAAAAGGGACTGAATTTCGCAACGCTTGCATCGTATCAACTGGCTTGGAACATTGCACGGGCTAAAAAGCCATCTAAAACTAAAACGCATGGTATCAGACGCCCAACTGTCCCGCCACACTGTTGAACACAGAATATCGGACATTAACATGGCTATTGAATCACAGTTGCACTCTGACCTTCAAGCATGTGAGTATTTTAGTGTTGCATTGGATGAGAGTTGTGACATACAACACAAGCCTCAGTTCGCAATATTTGCATGGTCTGTGTCAAACGATTGTGTGATCAAAGAGGAACTCCTTGATATTGTACCATTAAAAGACAGAACCTGTGGCATGGATGTGAAAGAAACCATTAAGGCTGCATTTGCGAAAGCAAATCTGCCCATACGGAAACTAACTGCAATAGCCACGGATGAAGTGCCAGCCATGATCGGATCTGTGAACGGGCTTGTGGGGTTGTGCAAAGCTGACCAAAAGTTTCCTGAGTTTTGGAATTTCCACTGCATCATCCACAGGAAGCAACTCGTGTCTAAATCATTGAATTTAGACAACGTCATGAAGCCTATGATGGAAATCGTCAACTACATCCGCACACATGCGCTTAACCATCGGCAATTCTAGAATCTCATCACTGAGTTGGACCAAGGGCTTCCAGGTGACCTGCTGCTGCACTGCACTGTTAGGTGGCTGTCAAAAGGCCAGGTACTCTCTCACTTCTTTGAGCTTTTGGATGCCGAGAAACTGTTAATGGAAGAGAAGGACAAGGACTATCCCGAGCTCTCGGACCTCAAGTGGATTGTGGATCTGGCCTTTTTGGTCGACATGCTGTGTCACTGGACAGACTGAACATGACCCTGCAGGGTAAATAAAAAATGCTGCCTGACCTGGTGCAGTGTGTTTGCGTTTGTCAACAAACTGAAGCTGTTCCAGGCGCATATTCAAAAGGGAGATTTAACGCATTTTCCCACTCTGCTAAAAGCCAGTGGGCAAGTCACCAGACAGATATGCAACACTGGTTGAAAACCTGCACGAAAGCTTTGTGACCCGGTTCCGTGATCTACAACTGAAAAGGCCACAGATTATGTTCCTCGTTGACCCATTTAATGCAGAGACGGACTGTTTAAAAGCCCCGCTAGTCACAGATGAGGCTGCGGCTGAGTTGGAGATGATCGATCTTTGTGAGGAGGACCAACTGAAACCTGCTTTAAGGGAAGGGACCATTGAGTTCTGGAAAAGTGTGCCAATGGAAAAATACAATGTCAAACAGGCTGCGCCTAAGATACTGTCAATGTTTGGGTCAACATACGTCTGCGAGGCTGTGTTTTCTACCCTGAAACACGTGAAATCAAAGCATCTGTTCTGACTGACACCAATGTGAAAGAATTGCTTCGAGTCGCAACAACGGAATACGAGGCAGATTTAAAGGGGATTGTTCAAGGCAAGGAATGCCAGAAATCCCACTAAGCAACATGCATAGTAAAAGAAAAACGCTATTGTAAATCATTATATTTTTGTTTGTGGACTTAGTTAAAATGAGAGTTTGTGTGTGTGAGACAGTGCACACAATGATCATTGTTGAAAATGAACCTGTGGAACCTGTGGTCCTGTGGTCTTATTACTGTAGGAGTCAATTTCTGTCATTATAATGTTGGTGTGTGACATTTACAATAAATCTGGCTGAGCAGAGGTGTGTGTGTGTGTGTGTGTGTGTGTGTGTGTGTGTGTGTGTGTGTGTGTGTGAGAGGAAAGGATGGGTAATGTTCATGTGTGCCCATGTGTATGATGTGGCTCTTTGCGGTAACACAGTAAAAAATGTGGCTCTCGGTCTCTGACTGGTTGGCCACCCCTGCCCTAGGGTTTCATGCTGGCATTGCAGAGGTGTCAATATAATTAGTTTTTACAAGTAACAAACTAGATGTAATGAAAAACCTGTAACGTTTTCTTCCACCCCTTATAAAAAAACCAATGGAAATTGATTCGATTATTCATGTTGCAGCTGAGGCAAAAGTTAAGAATACAAATACACCTAGGCTAAAGACATTTAACCTTTTTTTTTTTCAGTACAAATCTCATGTTAGCGTATTTTTCCTGTATTAAGTCAATTACACTTATTAACTTTCTTTCGGCTTCTCCCATTAGGGGTCGCCACATCGAATCATCCGTATTCATGATCCGCACGTTCGATTTGGCACGTTTTTACACTGGATGCCCTTCCTAACGCAACCCTATATTATTTCCATAAAATGTAATACCAACAAAGAGACATTTATATCAGCTTTTATTTATGACATTATTGAGTCAAAACTTGACAATTTTACATGCGGTTTGTTAGTATTTGGTGGCCTTTTCTTATAATTGCTTGAACTCCAGACTCTCGTTTTAGCCTTCCACACACTTCTCGCAGTACTTTCCTGGAAGTTTTGCCCATTAGCCCTGACAGAACTGGTGTATCTCAGTCAGGTTTGTAGGCTTCTTTCCTCAGACACTCTATTTCAGTTCACAAATTAGGTTTCAGGTCAGGCCTTTGCGATGGCCGCTCCAATACTTTCATATTGTTTTCTTAGATCTGTTTTGTTACAGCTTTGAAGGTGTACTTAAGATCATAGTCTTGCATGAACACCCAGATCAACCACTTTTGAAACTTTTTTTGAGGGTTTGCTTAATTATTTTTTATAGATAGTCCACCTTCCCAATCATCTAAATATATTATGAGACATTACATGCAAACCTAATGATAATGTGTTTTTAACAGATATGAAACAAATACATAAATTAGGATGGGATGATGATGATGATGATTATTATTATTATTATTATTATTATTATTATTAAAATTTTATAAATTAGATTTTTTTTTTTTTCATTTTTACTAGAAAAATTTTAGATAGAAAAATCTATCTATCTATCTATCTATCTATCTATCTATCTATCTATCTATCTATCTATCTATCTATCTATCTATCTATCTATCTATCTATCTATCTATCTATCTATCTATCTATCTATCTATCTATCCTCTGTAGTTTTCTTCTGTGTATACTGTAAAAAAGGTTCATTCTAGATGTGAGCATGGTCCAAATAATAAAAAATAAAAGTGTGAGTATAAGTAAACTGTGAATGACATTAAAAAAAATAAAAATAAAACTGTAAATAAGTGACAAGATAATGAGTTAAATCTGGCATATGGCAGAATTATGGTGCAATCAAAAACAGAAGCTGAGCATAACCAAATGATTGACTTATCTATTTGAAATAAATGCTATCTCTTATTATTTTCTTAAATGAGGCACAGTCATAGGAACAAAAATATACCATTCATTAAAAGAACGCAATTTAAACGTTCAGTTTGAAAGAACGCAAATGAAAGTGACATAAAATGGGTTCAAATCGCATCATTAATCATAATCATGCTTGATTATGGACATGGATATAAACTAATTGGTTCAGGATATGGAATGAATTTATACATTTTGAAGGTTTGATATGTGTGTGGGTGTACAAAATTCGACCTATGCACAAAACTACTTCCAAGTGGGCCAGGATTTGATGTAGTGTGTTTATAATTATGTCCACCCACCTATATATGTTCATCCTCAGATCATTTGGAAATTTGCGTTCTGTAAGATACAGAGGAGCTCATCAGGACAACGGTATTCAAGTGGTCAGACATCTGTGCTCATTAACGTTAAAATTAAAATAATGCTCACATTTCTGCACAAATGAGATGTTGATGATTAACTAATAGTTGAAGTATTATGGAAGTTCCATATGATGGAAGCATGAACAAGAAAGATTTGGTAAAGACGAAGTAAAGCACTGCTATTTGATAAAGGCATAATAGACAACACGATTTCAGTGATTTTCCGAAGCCTATTATGTACCCCTCTTGGTTTTATATTGGGTCATGTGACTTGGTGCTCCGTACCCTGTAAATCTACACCAATTAAAGTTCAGATCAAATCCTGTCAGATGGAGAGCTGCACATCACCAGGCATGACTAATTAGGTGTGAATAACATTTTAACCTTTACATTACTGCAATGAGCATGTCTGCTCTGATAGCAGATGACTGCAAGCTATGTGGTCGAGTTTATGCACATAAACATTAGTTATGGCAGTGGCAAATGTAAGTAGACAAATTGAATGATTTCACAGCTTTTTTGAAATATGAAGGAGAAAATATGCCCTGATTTGAAATGCCCATTATTATCTATGAATGTCTTCATAGCGAAATGTTGTGGTCTGTTCAAAAATATATTCAGATTTCTTCATATATTATGAGACATTATATGCTAACCTACAGATAATGTGTTTTTAACAGATATGGAACAAATAAATCAATTAGGTTTGGATTATTATTATTATTATTATTAATATTATTATTATTATTATATAAATGTTTCATAAATGAAATTCTTTTATTTTCATTTTTTATTTATACCTAATTAATTGATTGATTATTATTATTAGTAGTAGTAGTATATACTTTATAAAAAAGATTAGATTAGATTCAACTTGTTTTTATTATTGTGCAGAGCACAAGTACAGGGTCAATGAAAGGCAATTAGCATCTAACCAAAAGTGCAAATAGCAATATATATATATATGGATGGATGGATGGATGGATGGATGGATGGATGGATGGATGGATGGATGGATGGATGGATGGATGGATGGATGGATGGATGGATGGATAGATGGATGGATAGATAGATAGATAGATAGATAGATAGATAGATAGATAGATAGATAGATAGATAGATAGATAGATAGATAGATAGATAGATAGATAGATAGATACCTCATTCCAAATAATACCCTTCTGTGTATAATTCACACACACACACACACACATATATATATATATATATATATATATATATATATATATATATATATATATATATATATATATAAAATGACCAGTGACCATGTGAACAGTGCAAAAAGGCAACATGAGTTAGAGAATGAAAATGTGCAACAGCAAGAGGCGGTAAAAGTAAGAGGCATAATAGGAAACAATTTTGTTAGAAGAAGTGTCTTGTCACAGAACTTCTAGTTTAGACTTATAGATTGAGATGAAGCTTGTGGGCTAAAAAAAGACCACAATTATAGTTATGTAACTGCCTGGTCATGGTTGTTGTGGTTTAAAATAATCTACTAGATACGTTTGTATAGGTCCAATACTTAATGTCATTCGGATAAAAGATACAATCTCAGGTGAGAACAATTATACACTTGATGCTGAAATGTCAAAGTCACAATTCGCCCACACATGTTTTGTTCAGTCTACACCTATTTTGGGTTGAAATTCTGATACAATTTCAGATATTGTAGTCTTGTACCGACCATACTTCCCCAACCCCTGAATAAATGAGTATATGATTGCAGCCTTAAAATTGAGGATGCAGGATAAAAAACTGCTGCTGCAATCATAAAGACTGTTTGTCATACCGATGTGGATTCGAGAAAACGTTCAGGGTTGTGAGTTAGGGGTTTAGGTTTATGGAAGGAGGTTCTGCTCCACTCATTGGACATTTGGTTTTGGACATTTGGTTCTGGACATTTGGTTCCTCTCAAGTTTTCTTCGTTACGTAGTTTTAGAGAGACAATGCCTATTTTGTACAAATTCTTTACAAACAAAGTGGAATCTAATACCTGTGCTTAAGAACAGATGATGTCCTGTCATATGATTCAGTGAGGCAATTTCTTCAGTTTGTTGAGCAATTTAAAAAAATAAAAGAAAAAACGTAGAAAAAGCACAAAGCGTTTCCTAACAACCAATCTGTCTTCCAAGCTAATGTCCTGTATCCACAACCAGACAGAAGTTGAATAAAGAAAGGATTAAATGGATGTTGACTGTCTTGAGAAATTACAAGTACCCTTTGTATGACACCTCTCTTGTCAACATCTTGTTGAGAATGGTAAAAAACCTCTCATTTTCCAAGCAATGCCTGTAATCTTACAGTGTTTATTCCTGTTAGTGGCTAGGAGCATTGTGCTGAATAGTATATAAGAGCATGTTTTATTATACATAAACAGGCAAACGGGCGTGCGCTCGATGTGTGTGTGGGTTTCAGTTCTGGTGAATATCATGCCTGGTCTGTGGTATAATCAAGGTTAAAGGCGGCCGTAGAAATGTCATAGCAACGACAGGAGGCACAGTGCAACAAGAAATTAACAAACAAATATATGCGACTACTTATCACGGTGTGCATGTAAAGACAGGAGAAAGTGAAGCGCGAGTTAGTGAGCATGTCTAAATTATGCAGCCTGAGATAATGAGTGAAAGCCATTTTACCAGTTTTCAGTTCTTGGGTAAGGGGAAAAATAATTTGGCTCGGAAATGCAGGCATGCTGCCATGCCTGCAAGCGAGTGTGAATATTTTGGAATGTGGTGATCAGTTATCTCAGGTGCTAATTCTGATATAATTGGTTGCACTTGGCCATTACTTGTGAAGTGATATATTTCCTACAAGGTGGTAGTTGCAGTTGTGTGTTTCCCAGTGTTTAGCTAATGGAAGTACAATCTAATCCCTAATCTTTAAACCAGTGTACTGTACATGGCTTGATCGTGTACTGTAATTCATAAACTTGCTCATTATTTATTCATTTATTAATTTATTGTGGTCATACTTTACTGGAAGCAGAATCAGTCCTTCTTTCTCAGTCCTTGTCTGTGACATCTTATTCTGTAATGAATTTGAATGTGGGTCTGCCTGCTGCCTGCACTGCCAGTGAGTTGATATGAATCAGAATTTATTTTTAATTAGGTTTAACCACACTTATGAACATTAATCTTGTAATATCTTTATTACGGCACTACTTCTATGTTCTATAATCTCTGAATATTAGTGTACCAGTAGTGGATCAGTGGTTAAAGCTCTGAGCTACTGAGCAGAAGGTGAGTTGAATCACCAGTACTTCCAAAATGCCTTTATCAGACAAGGCCTTAAACCCGTTCTGCTTCTGGAGTGAGGCTACACAAGAGACCCTGCGCTCGGAACATTTTTGGATATGTGAAAATTACATTTTGGTGTACTTTAAAGGTTTTTATGACCATAAAGACGTTCTGATTACTAGCCCCCAGTGGTTTGCAGTGCTTGGATACACTATTAGGACTCGATTGTAGCCTAATTTAAAAGTAACTCACCATTACATTTGCATTCACGGACTACTACAAACGGAATCGGTGGTCCCGTGTGAAATCGTTTTAAGGTGGTCTCTCTCTCTTCCTTCCATCACAGACATTTATACAACATGCTGCATCTCGAAAGCCATGAGCATTGTGGTTGAACATACACATTCCTTAGACACACACACACACACACACACACACACACACACACACACACACACACACTCCTGCCATCTGGAAAAAGGGATCTCTCACTGTGTAGCAGTTTCTTGCCATCAGACTCCGCAGTAAGAGACTGGACCGACACACATACACTTACGAGAAGAAACACTTACGTAAACAATTAACTGCTGATAATCATAACCAAATGTTTACATGTACAGGATTTATTATTATGTAGACGTGTTTGGGAGATACCGACATGTGATCCACAATTTATCAATTGTGGGTTCTATTGGTCCTTAGTGGAATTCAATAGACTAATCATGCCATTAACAAAGGGCAACAAATTACCAGTAGAGATTTTTCCAACCTACTACATTTTTTAATTAAACCAAAATAATTCAAATTATAAACATTACATTACATTACCATTACAAATAGTTATTTTTTTTTAGCAAATAATTACTGCCAAACTTCAGTACCTCATCCCCGATCACCAGACATGGCTATTTCACTAAAATGCACTGTTTATAATATCAGATATAAATAGAAGGAAAATTAGAATATGTTAAAAATAGTCATTTCTCTCAGGCAGAATAATGATAATGTGTTCTAATGTTCACAATAGTGATGTCATAGGCCCTAATTTTCTGTTAATGGTCCATCATAAAATATTCAAAACAATTTAGCATTCTGAAATGTGGTACTTTATTCTGTCAGTCAAGGCAGTCTAAGGAAGATTCAAATTAGAGCCACTTGATTTTGTTTCGTTGCTATGGCTTGTTACAAAAACGTGGTCATTGAATGAGAGCTTGAGCAGCACAAGCACATCAATTATAGATACAACTGCATAATTCGAGCCACTACTTTGCTATAAAGCACTGTCTAATTGGATTTTGGTACAAATGACTAAATTGAGAGAAAGAGTTTTCTTCCCAGTAACTCAGTCATGGACATGGCATTTCCAGTTTAATGCCAGATTGTGTTTCTGATTGATTGAAATATGAACATGTCTGTTGTATGATTTCTTTAAACACTACTAATGACAAATTACAATATTATTACTAATTAACCAGCTTTAAATTCATTACTGTCACACATTAGAATATAAGTAAGTAAAGTTAATTCTAAACAGTGCTAAAGTGTTCAACAATTTGTATTTTACTTGTCTGTTGATATTCAAAAATTAAAACAATCAAATGTTTTATTTACAACGGGCCATTTGTGTCATTAAACAGATGTTTTTAGATTGGATTTTTCAATGTTGTAGATGTTTTGCAATATGGACAAATGGAATCCATTTGTGGTCAATGCTAAGTGTAATTTCAATGCATTGCAGACATGCATAGTGTTTTCTTGGTTAAGTACAATTGTTTTTTTCATGTCCTTGTCCTCTAGTTTTTATCTTCATTCTGCCTTTTAAAGTTAAATGATTTACTGGCTGCCTGCTAGCTAGCCAAATCTTAAGCCTCAGTTCTTAGCTAGTTTACACTGATAATTGGAACATTAAATCTGTGACCATCCTATATGTGTGCATTCCCCATGGTAAAGTGATCCCATGGGTTTGCCGTTGTGGCCTGTCTCATTCATTTTGTTTTAAAGTACTTTATAGATGTAATTGTCAATAAATGTTAAAAGGACACATTTTGGAACAGCAAATCCTGTATAGATATTGTGTCAGTAGAAAAAGCTAGCTAATTGACTCATTTGCTTCCTCGGAATTGACTCATTAGCAGCCTAATTATGAAGTTGCCCTTTACATAAAGCAAAACTGCCAATCTCAGCTTTATTTCGCCAAGAAGCATCATATGTACAGTATACCTTCTAGCAATATTTTACTAATAAAGCTTTGTAAACTTTTTTTGCAAAAAATCCACCATTGATATTATAATACTAGTACTACATACTGTACATTTAGTCAGTTGGGACAGATTTGACACCTTATGTACAACTTAAACAGTACGCATACCTCTGCAAACAGACTTAATGGACTACAACTAAGCGGATTATTAAGGCTACTGAAATGAACGGCTAATCTGAACTAATTTGTTAATCGTTGTTGCTTTGGTTTAAAGCTATTAGCACTTTATCAGCATTACCTAAGACATATTCTGAGCTCTCAAGTGAATATTTTTGCCCAACTGAGGGTTGATAAAGATAGGTTATAGTAAAATACCAGGCACAACAAGATATTACTCACCTCAGGTTTATTATGTATATACAGTAGAATAAAATAGTCCAATGCTGAAACTAGTTGTTAGAGTTGTTGGAAAAATGACATACTGGCTTGAGATAAACACTGGACTGGACCAAAGTTCTCTTATATAGATAATAATAGAAAAAAGGGTCATAAACTATTGAATTGCTTGTCGAAAGGTCTTTAAATGGTGTCTTACAAATAGGACTGTGAGGGTAATAGACCTGATTTATTGTACCTCTTTTTAAAATCCTATTATTACTTGAGATGATGGGAAGCTGCCTGCTTCAGTGTTCCTATATTTATTATTTATTACTGCACCTTCATTAAAAAACACATCAAATTGCATATTCATTACATCCAACAGGCAAGACATTGTTATGCTCATGTTAACACAGAATTCTTCACACCATGACCTTTAGTATTTCAACATTCTCTGTGGTCAAGTCGTGGCTTTTTATTACCATTTCAACCATATACAGTGAAGTTCAATGTTCCTCCATGACCAAAGTGCTGCATTAAGCAACATAAATTAGGGGAAGAGATTCCTGATCGGAAGGTTAGAGGTTTAAGCCCCAAGCAGCGCCAAACTGAAACTGTTGGGCCCTTGGCCACGGCCCTTACCCTCTTTGCTTAAGGTCATGCTGTATCATGTCTGACCCTGGACTCTGAACCCAGTTTCTTAAGAAGCTGACAAATGCAAAGAAACGGTGCTGTAGTGTATATGTGGCAGGTAAAAGCTGCCACATATACACTATGTGGCAGTATGTGGCATATACACAAGTCTATACAGAGGAAATTACATAAATTGCATGTGCAACGGATCAGAGCACGGATCAGTGCATAAATCTAAAAGTGAGAATTAATTCATTCGTTCATTTTCTCCCGCTTATCCGTAATTCGGGTCGCGGGGGCAGCAGTCTAAGCAGGCCCCCGCCTTCGACTGCTGCCCAGTCCACACAGCACCATCCCTTACGGTCCCTCCTGCAGGTGGTGAGCCCACGGGAAGAAAAGTGAGAATTGT